>NC_056728.1:1416244708-1416267208 GCF_019279795.1 Protopterus annectens | reverse complement strand
ACAACTGCTCAAAAAGGGACTGTCCCTCAGAAGGTGGGGCAGGTGGTAACCCAACTTATGTCTGCTTTACAGCACCTTAAGCACCCTATATCCGACTGCCACTATGCAAATGTGTAAGGTATATATTCCCGATAATACACGTGGGGAGACGTGCATCACGGTCAGGTGTTTAATCCCTCGCAAGATGGGGCAGGTGGTAACCCTACTTACGTCTGCTTTATAGCGCCTTAAGCACCCTATATCCAACTGCCACTATGCGAATGTGTAAGGTATATATTCCTGATAATGCACGTGGGATGACGTGCATCATGGACAGGTGTTTAATCCCGGGTCATAGGTTCTGCAGGACCGGCTGGAGGCTGAGCAGTCTTGTGGACAACTACTGCTCATACAACTTGTGTCCAGATGTATACAGGACTGGACATTGTGTCGTGATACCAAGTCTAATGTTTAAAACAGATACATATCCCATGAGGCTAGAGGCTGAGCAGTCTTGTGGACAACTACTGCTCCTACAACTTGTGTCCAGATGTATACAGGACTGGACATCGTGTCGTAACACCAAGTCTAATGTTTAGAACAGATACATATCCCATGAGGGATATCCAAAAATTGTGGGGACCGATGACCATCTTTGCTTTACGGCTGTAAGGTAGGGTTATACATGCAAGGGATACATAGTTTGCAATCCTGAGAATGCCTAGGGTGAGACTGCCTACTAGATATGGGTAGGGGTCACTATGTGCATGGCTGTGCCTATCTAGCAGCCCGAGTATGGCTGGTTTTGGTGGACGTTCAGGAAGGGGGGGGTGGTGTGCTGTGAAGGGGATAATGGGTATTCAATTATGTATCCAAGTGTTTTGGGGTTGGATGGCTCAGTTTAGGCCAGACCATTATGTGGGTATGTGCCGGTAATGTTTCTGTACATGTGTATTGCACATTTTAGTGTTCACATGTTTGTGGGATTGTATTGCAGATGTGTATATTTGTTCTTTGGTTATCTTCCTGATTCACCCACTGCTCCCTCGTAGACCTCCAGTTCACCTATGGTGCATCCAACCCAGTCTCCCCTTGGTGAATTATTACATTACCCATCACCCCCCACCCCATATTCCACAAACAACATTCATCCGTTCTCCAGCTGATGGCCCATGGCACAGTCAACAGAACACATTGCGTACACTACATATCTCTGGGACCAATATGATTGTGAGGTCTACACTAACATTTCAGATCATCCACATGATGTACTTCATGCACATAGGTACTCTCAAATACTTATCTTTCATGACATTTTAGGTAGACCCGGGTAATACCCGTTCATCTATGGGCCTTCTTGACAAGGACGACTTGGACCGCGAATGAGCAGATATTGGGTGAATGCCCTGACCATTTGTAGGCTTGCCACCTTTTCATATGACCTGGATGTTACAGGTGGTAACCCAAACCATTGGGCTAGGCTTGGCAATTGGTGGCATGCAAATACAATGCATTACGCTTCCACTTGGTATAACTAGCGACACTACAATGGAATACGGGCACGGGGTTTTAAATATCTTTGTTCGAGGGACGGGGACTCAATATTCAGCTATGCGCCTTTGTGTTTACTTCTAATTTTGTGGTGTTCGCAATGATGTCTTGTACGCTTTGCATACATTTCAGTATCCACGGACACTGACAGGAGTGATTACTATTAGAGGCAGGCTGTACTAGTCAGCATTTTAGGTTGCACGTATGCAGCTGACATATTCATGCATCTGTGCACCGCTTGGACACGCCCCCTGCACTCTTACATGTTTCCTATGTACGTGGCCGTTATGGCAGCGCGCCTTCATTAATATGCATGTGGTGCTGCTGCGCCATCTCTATGCCGCACGGTCGGCTCAAGGCTAACGCCGTCCTTGCGCCGAGCTTCATGAATCCCAGGAAATATCTATTTACCTGAACTGGACAGAGGTCAAATATTAATGCAGCTGAGTTTGCTATTGTTTAAGCTTTAAGATGAAGTCTTTTAAAACCTTGTACATAGCATAGTTTGAAATTATTTATGCAAATATGAACAAGCAACATTTGACACCTAGAGACGTCAGTAGGTGTTAACTGTAGATGAACCTGGAGGCGTCACTCAGAAGTAATGAATTAAGGTAATGGTTCTGACACCAGTCGTTGGCCTCAGTGAGGCCTTTCTGTAGGATGTCGAGATCACTTGGGGAGTCAATAATAGCTCCCTACTTGCAATTGTCTGTGAACTTTGTCAGCCAGAGTCCCTTCATGTTGCCCTCGACTTCAGAGAAGTAGATACCAAACGGAGAGGACCCAGGACCAAACCTTGTGGGTCTCCACTTGTGACTGATAGCAGTCTGACTTACAGTCAGCTACTTTCCCACTGTGGGTTCTATCTATAAGCCAATTTGCAACCCACCTCGTGATATAGGGGTTGATGCCTAGCTTAGTGAGTTTTTCTATGATTCCTGAGTGGGGAATTGTATCAAAGGCCTTGGCCAGATCAAGATAGGCTGTATGAACTACCTTGCCTTCATCCACAGCTCTGGTGACTGACTCAAAGAAGTTGACCAAGTTGAGCAGGCATGATCTACCCTTCACAAAACCAAACTGTGTGAGATCCAGAGTTTGGAGATTCTCTGTATCCTTGTTTATTAGGTCCATGATGATGCGTTTCATAGTTTGGATATCAAACTCGTCAGGCTAATGGGGTGATAGTTCCCAGGGTCTGTAGTCACTCCTCCTTTGTGGAGAGGGATGACTGTAGCATTGCACCATTCAGTAGGGACAAAGCCTGAGGTGAGGCTGTGATTGAACATGGCACACAGGTGAGGTGCCAGTTCACTCTGTAGTTCATGTAGAATACAGCCAGGGATATTGTCAGGTCCCATAGAAGCTGCATTCTTGACCTTGGACAGTGCTGTTTTAACCTGTGCAGTAGTAATACTGGGTGCCTGGCAATCTACTGGTATTGTGATTGGTCCTATGGGGGGGTAAAGTTGGCACTGAATCTGTCGGCCAGTATATTGGCAAGGTTTCCTGACCTTCTTTAGCACATATATTGCTAACAGCATGTGTGGCATGGTTGTGCAAGGACAATGCCATGGTGTTTCACTGGCAGAATCCCACCTAGTCTTAGATGAAGATGCACAATTGCAAGTTGCCTTTGCATCTATGATGTGGACATCTACCAGGATCTACCACATAATCCCACTCAACTACCTATATCTCATTTACTCCCAGCACTACCACTACCAAAAATTGTTTTTGCTTTTAATTTATTAATTTATTTAAAAAGTTCTCTGGTATGGTTGTCAGCTGGGGTGCCCTTCTGTGCGGAGTCTGCATGTCCTCCCTGCAGTCACGTGGGTTTCCTCTGGGTGTTCCGGTTTCCTCCCACATCCCAAAGACATGCTGTAGGTGGATTGGACGATCTAAATTGGCCCTAGGTGTGAGTGTGCATGTGTGTGTATGTGTGCCTTCTGTGGAATGTTGAGTGTCAGGCTGGCAACTCAACAATGTAAAACTCCAATGCCAATCGTTCTGTGGACCGTTGTTCAGTTGTGGCGACCCCTAACCAGGGAAAAGCTGAAAGGAGAACAAGTAGAAGAATTTATTAATTTATTTATTTTCATTTTTGATGTTTTGAATGATGGTGTTTTGTCAGTCAGCATTAAAAACATTTGCTAAAATAACCTAAATCTGTAGCCTACATATCCAACAAAGTTGTACCTTATGTATATTCTTGTATACTGTGCTTATGTAAGTGTAATGATACTATCAAAGTTAAAAACTGATAATTTAAACAGGGACATGATTTTTTGATTATGCCTGTCTTAGCTCCTTCATTGCTTTGTCCCTTTATAGTCATGGGGATGCAGTTGATGACACTAAATACTCTGAATATCCATAGCAACTTTGCATGACAGCATGGGATTCAGCTAATATTAAGGGGATTTTCACATTTTCCATCTTTGCTGCACATGACAGTATTTCTTATTAGGCCTTAAAGGAGTGTCACCCATATTGTGCTGCAATTTTCAGAACTGAAGCTTCAGTGAGAGACATGCTTATAAAGGTAAGCAATACTACATGAATGCCATCAAGTGTGGGCCACACATTTGGCACACAATCCACGCCATCTCCTAGTCAACTTATCATTTGTCCATATCTGCCAATATCTTTCTGGTCAAATACTCAATTTAGGTGAACCTAGTACAGGATAGTACTACTTGCCATCCTGTAATAGATTTCCTGTCCATATTAAACAGAGCTAGCCTCACACCACCTTTAAGCATGCCTGTGTGGTGTGAAATGGGTAGCCATAAATTGTCCCTGTGCTAGTCTGTGTTGCCCTCCAGGGAACACAAGATGCTATATGAGGACAGATGTTGTCAAGGCCTTAATGATCCTTGGACTGATCTGTCTTGTAGATTATATTTATGATCCTATTATGGAACTATGCACCTTTCACTTTGGCTGGCTGTATACCTTGGGCAATCAGCACATTCACTGGATGTAAAGTGTTTACAAGAAATGAATGTATTCTGCCTGGCGAATGTATGTATTTATGGCATTGTCGGCTATTGTTCCTTCTTCCATTTGTGTTATGTGCACTTCACTGTGCTTCAGACTTGTTCCATTAATGTTATTAGGTCTATACTGGTTTTTATCTGTGTTCTGGTAATAAAAGCATTATTTCAGAATCGTAAACATTTGACAAATTCTTGTGGCATGTTTCTCCAAACATAACTTGTTCTGGAATTCAGACTTTTGTGTTCAGGAGATTTCATGATACACTATACATTTTATATTTGGTTTTAATGCATAATAAATATTTATTTATATTTCCTTAAGTCTTAATTTCAGTACTTCTGTAACTAGCACATTTCTCACTTCTTCCCTTCCTATACCGACCATGGAAGCCCAACAGATTTACTGGCACAAGTAAAATTCTTAATTTTTCTGTTTATACAGAACCGTGTTGTCTTATTGCACCACTGAGCACTAGCATATATAGTTATAGGAGGGTTTGTATTGTCAGCAGTGACAATGTGGCTTAATGATCTGTCTATTGCTATGTAATTTGGGGTGCTGTGCTGTGTGTCCATAATTAAATGTGCAATCAGCATTACTGTTATTGGGATCAAGTAATAAACTTTTCTTCTTTATCCTATATGACAGCTATTTGTTAGCTGCTCATAACTTTATATATTAACATGTCTTATAATACTATAGCTCTGCTTTCTGTCCTTACATCTCACTTACTATGATTAAAGTGCTATTTACAATACACATGCGATGTATATGTGTATATGTGTGTGTGTGTGTGTGTGTGTGTGTGTGTGTGTGTGTGTGTGTGTGTGTGTGTGTGTGTGTGTGTGCATACATGCACGTTCACACGTGTATGCATATACATCAATAAATATGTATAGTTATACACTGATGCACTACAGTGCACAAACACATATGCACACAATCATATATGTATATATATATATATATATATATATATATATATATATATATATCAAAATGTGTGTGTACACACACATACAAGATCACGCATGCACACACACATACACACACACACACTCACACACACACACACACGCACACACGCACACATGCACACAAGACAGTGTGTTACCAGCTGGGTCTGTCACTATACCTGCACAGTTTTTATGATCTACATCTATCTATTACATATAACATATAACGATGCCCTTAAATGCAAGACTGGGTTTGTAGTTATATGTTGAACATCTGATTTCCGTACTAGAGGACACATGCAAGAAGCACCGAGGATTTTATCACTACATGTATATGAGAGGAAAATGAGAATGTGAAGGGCAATTCAAAATCAGATACAGAAATAAGCAAACAATGGTCCTCCATTTCCATTGCCTGACATCAGGTATCACCTCCAGTTACATTTTCTCTTGGTAGCATGCCAACAGCAGGCATGCTATAACTTTTAATCACATTATTCTAATAATATGGCCTACCTATCAGTCCACTACCTTCTAATACTGTGCATTCGAATGCCAAGCAGCTACTAAATAGAGTGCTGCTGGCCATCCTCCATTCCATATGACTATATACTTCCTTTCTTCATTCCCTAGTGGCTTGTTAATCTGGGCCAGGGCTTTGTCAACATTAGTAGCCCAGCCTCTGTTACCCATACCTGCAGGCAGGTACTCCAATGGTCACCACATGCAGACTTAATGAAAAAGGCATTTATAAACCTGCCATTTTAGGTGGTAGATGGAGGAGGTGAAGGACAGATGTGATCTAGGCTGGATAAACTAATTTTTATACATCCCAAACATTTCATTTCACACACACACACACACACACACACACACACACACACACACACACACACACACACGCACACACGCACACACGCACACACGCACACACGCACACACACACACACACACACACACACCAATTAGAATACAAAAAGTACAACTATGCATTTATATTTTCTATTTTTAACTATGTTTGTCTCGTTTAAACCATTTGTATCCAGATACTTTTTCACCCACAAGCCAGGCTTACCATGGAACATTTAAAAATCTAAGTGCAGGATCATCTTCCTCTCCCCAACAAAACAGATCAAATAATCTGACAAAGAGGAGTATCAACACACTCCCTGAACCATAAACTGCTGTATCAATTAGACAAAAAAGCACTTTCCATTTTTTCAGCTATTTCCATGAATTAATGGAAGAACAGATAAGATAACAGTGATACAGAGGATCAAAGTGCAAATCCTAGCTGAATATAATAATTCCAAACAACAAAACTTTGTCAGAACTTGTGATATTTCTCTGATGGCAAACTGTAGATAAGGTATTAACTGTCCCTGTTTTTACCATCTTCCTCATGTACTTTTTTCAGCATGAAGCTGAAGGCATAATTGAAATGTTCCACCATCCCATTTATTTTTCTGTGGATGGTGCTCTGAGGTTTTTAATTCCATGGACTTAAATTACTAGAACCGTGGTACATTAGTTTTGATATAAATGGAAGCCGATCAGTATATGTATCCTGTCTCGAAAAAATAATAGTATTAACGTCCGGGTTATAGATGCTGCATTAGCCTTGCATAGTAGAACAAACACAGGATAACTAGTGACATAGTCCAAAATAACCAACATGCTCTGAAATCCATTGCTGGATGTTTTTCAAACAGCCAACAATATACATGGCTATTTATTTAAATGGAATGTCAGTGGTATGCAATGTCATTGGTAGATATGGGAATCAGTGAGTTTTGTATCCCCAACTGAGGGGTTGTACTCTGGTATTCAGAGCATCTATTACAGAAATTCTCAATAACTTTTATTATTCCTGGTTATTACGTTCTTTTTATACCCTTTGTTTTAGTGTTGTACCTGTCTAGGTGGTCTTGCATCACATTACTGTGGGCTGACTTCATTAATATAATTCTAAAACATTCAGGCACCAGTAGTTAACTGAGTAGTTCCTCCCTCTGTATTTGCTTAATCTGTACAGCAAATTATTCTGTAATTCATAGTGTCGCATGTGTGCGTAGGAAGTGAAAACATTTTTGTTCATCTTCTTTTTCAAGTCTAGCTCTGTTTTCCTTCTTCTGTTTAAAGTACCATATACTTATGTGTTTTTCTAAAGTTTTCATAAAAAAAACAGCTAAGTAACCACGGCTGAATTTACTCCACTTTAATAAAAACAGTACTTCGAAAACATATAGGACAAGCACTTTCGCATAAAACGAATGCTTCCGCAGATCCTCATATTTAACAAGAACAGTACATACTGTATTTATAATACAAACTGACTAATCACAATAATAAAAAATGGAGCCAAAATGACATCACCATTAGTAGGAGGATATTACATGTCAAATCATTTGTGCTTGTGATTCTTTAACTTCCGCCCCTTAAGGGCAGGTTTAATACTAACACAATTGTTAAGGCCAGGAAATCTGTGTACTTCCATCCTTAAAATCCATTTTAACTCATCCTGTTCCAAGAAGTTGTACACATCACCTCCTCTCAGAGTTTTATGTATACACTGTAACACCCTAAATGCAAATTGGTGGTTAGGAAACTCTAGCTGATGTTTAGTTAGTGCATTTTTAATATCTCCCTTCCTTATATATGAGAGGTGTTTAAGTACTCTATCTTTTAATTTTTGGATAGTTTTGCCCACGTAAAAACTTGGGCAAGAGTCACATGTAGCCAAATATTCCAAATGTGTGGTAGCGCAGTCAGCATAGAATCTGGGTTGAAAATCAAAATCTAGAGTAGGATGTTCAAATACCTGTTCCTTGCTCAACACTTTACGTACAGAACAGTGCCTACACGGGTATGTCCCTCGCCTTAGATTTTTGTTCTTCATTACTTTCTTGTCATTGCATAATAGTTGTTTTAAATTCCAACTATTTCTATATGAAAAGACTGATGTTGTTTCAACAAAATTGACAATGTTGTTATCTAGTGTTAGAAGATGCCAATGTTTCTGTATTATATCTCTTGCAGTCTTATTACTGCTAGTATAGTTGGTCACAAAGGAGGTAGGGTGTCTACCTTTATTATTCGTAACATTTCTTCTGGGCATATAGGTTCTATATGTCGTATCATTTGCATTATTTGTAACCATTCCTTGTTGATCATTATCAAGGCATTCTACATTGGGCCCATGGGTAATAGATTCAGAGGCATTGCCTTGACTTCCTAATGTCATTAAACGTAGCGCTCTAACTGTAGCACTATCATACCCTCTATCAATAAACATCCTTTCCAGGGTATCTAACTCTGCCTCAAGGTCAGTTTCATTATTACAAATTCTTTTTACCCTCAGAAATGGACTCTTAACTATACTAGAAAATACATGCCCTGGATGCATGCTATCTCTAGATAGGAGACCAATTCTCCAACAAGGTTTCCTATATAGAGTCGTATTGATTCAACTGCTACCATTCTTCATAAGTGTAACATCCATAAATTCCACTTGTTTATCAGAGTGTGTAACTGTAAACTTCAAAAAATTCGTAGTGGATTCTAGATATTCAACAAATAATGAAAGAGATGTTACGTCCCCTTGCCAAAGTATAAAGATGTCATCCACAAAACGCCTATAGAATTTGATGTCTCTACTCAAAGCACTATCATACAAATGGTTACATTCCCAAAAGTACATAACCAAATTTGCTTATGAATTGGCACATGGGTGCCCAACGCGACACCCCATTTCTGAAGGAATAGTTGTTCTTCAACATGAACACATTGTTATGCAAAATTAAATCTAGTAATGTACAAACTAAGCCAATATTACAATGTGATTCATGTTCATCATTACCAAGTATGTATTTAATCGCCTCAACTCCATAATCATTGGGTATGCAGGTGAAAAGGTTTTCAACATCCATTGTAACCATTAGTAAAGAGGTAACATCATTCATATCAGTAAATTCTGATAAATCATGTAGGAAATGTGTAGTATCTTTCAGGATGGTGCCAGTGGAGAATACTACAGGACTTAATTGTCCCTATACATAGATGGAAAGGTGTTCAGTTACCCAACCCCCTCCAGCTACTATAGGTCTCATTGGTGGAGTGGTTAATGACTTATGCATCTTCAGCTGTCCCTTAATAACAGATATCTTAGGAGAAGGTACATGAAAAAACTGGTAAAGCTCTTCATTAATCTCTCTGCTCATAAGTAGATCATACAGACATTCTCCCACATAGTTAACAATCCTTCTATACTGTGGCCAATCTATCAAGCAATAAGTTTCTACATTATTCAATAAATCAAACATTGCATGCATATAGCCATTGGTATTCATTACAATGATCGCACCACCTTTATCAGATGATCTAATGGTCAGTTCCGTATTATGTATCAAGTTTTGCAAAGCTTAATGTTTATTAATATTCAGGTTATAAAATCTATTTTGTTTATCTTAATTTAAAATTTCAATAAAATCACGTTCACAAGCTTGTACAAACAGTTCAACGTGGGCTGGTAAGTCTGGTGAAAATGTACTAGGCCTTTTGTATGTAGCATTAGATGTATTTTGTGAATCACCAAAAATCAGGTTTAATGCTATTCTTCGCGCAAACAGCCTCAAGTCAATTAAAACATCACTCACCCTAGTCATGGTTGCCGGAACAAAAGTTAGTCCTCTATTTAGCACAGTTCTCTCATGCTGGTCTAAACGATATTTAGATGATAGTTAGACGTTTCAAAACGTTAGAAAATTTCATAGTGAATTTGTCATCTTGCTGCCCTGCAGAAACACTAGCTTTTCCCCTTTTTTACTTACCTTTTTCTTCCCCTTGGCAACATTGATGTTCTAAACACTCGATGATATGGTCTCGACCATATGAATTTCAATGGTTTAGAATTTATATATATATATATATATATATATATATATATATATATATATATATATATATATAGATAGATAGATATACATATATATGTATAGAGATAGATATTTATATATATATATATATATATATATATATATATATATAGAGAGAGAGAGAGAGATAGATATAGATATAGATATATTTTCTATGGCAATATCTTTTTTTACTATGTTTATTTAAAGAAAACAACTTAATTTTAAATTTTAAGTTTATTTGTAAGCATTGATGGCTTTTCTTACTGCCATAAAATACAAGATCTTCTATGGCAGCTTTTATAACTTGATAGCAAGTACTTGAAAGGTTCATTCTCACCACAAAATATAATGTAGTGTATAGACTCTCAGAGAAGATCAAACCCTGAATGAAATGATAGCTAAGCTGACTTTTAATACATCATGAAATACAAGGCCTAGAGCTGGAACTTTCTCACATTGATGGAATAATTGGAAATATCTCCACTATGTATGAACTGTCAGAAAAATAAATAAAGCTGTCTATATCTCATTGAGTATCATCTTCTTTCCTAGTGTATAATTTATCTGTCTGACTACCCATTTATTTATTGAGTTTTTTTTTTTTTTTTTTTTTTTTTTTTTTTTTTGTGGCTTGCACACTAGCTTTAGTTCTTCCCTGTGTTAGCAGAGCAAGCAACCAATTCCACAATGAATGTAACTGAACTCTTAGATGCTGGAAGGTACTTCTAAGTTCCTGCTAGATCACTTTGCTTACTTTTATTCCATACTTGCATCTTTCTGATGTTCTCACGTACTCCCCTAAGAGTCCTCTGCCCTGGAGTACTTCATTAAAGACAATTCTTACTTACACATAAAGCTTCTAAATTCCTACCTCTGGAGGCAAGATGATTTCTCCAGGATTTTACCATGAAAATAATCCTTTCCCACAGCTTGAAATGTCTCCTATCCTACTAAGGCATGGAATCATACAACAAAATGTCTCTTCTGAAGGAATATACTGTATGTGTTTGAGGAAATCAGAAGAAATAAATTGTCTGTGTGCAAAACAGTTAAAGGTTCAGTCAGGTTTTTCTTTTACTCATTGAATCTCTCAGTCAGTCATTAGAATGCAGGCTCAGATCGGTCTTCTGGTTGAACTGTAAAATGCTATGCTAATTTCATTTTTCAGAAAGCAAGCAAAACTAAGCAGACACCTGTGAACTTCTCCATGCTTCCATAAGATTAAATAGCAAGCCATTGTTTCACATCATCAACCATTTAACTAATCACAAAATACACTCAAAAATGGCAGGTTAAAACTTGTTCTTATCTGAATAGCATAACATATTCTATGTCAATTAAAGTTTGAAAGAAACACCAAGATAATTTTCACAAGAACAGTCAAACTGATAAAGCATACTTAATTCACAGAGATTAGACACTTGTCTACTGTTATAATGATTTAGTACATGTGCAGTACATGTCCAGAACTGTTTCTGAAAAGTTGAAAGCAGAAACTGATTATCTCAAATGATATATTAAAGCAGTGTATCTTAATAGCCATTTGGCTCTGAATATGCACTGTGAATGTTCAATGGATTATATCCAATCATCATCAGACACATCACTGCAGGTGGGCTTAGTAGCATTATAAAGAATGATGGCTGAGTCTTTGCCGCTTTGTGATCATGTTATCTTAAGCATGTGCATTTGAGACAAATTGTTGTGGATTTGTCTTAGATAAGAATTTTTTTCCTGAATAAGTTAATTGGAGTTTTCAGTCATTTTACCAATGAGAATTAATCAGTCATTTACCATAAGGAATAGTAGATTTTTTGAAGATTTTGATAATTTTAAAATTGTTTACAGTTTTTGAAGATAATTTTAAAGGATTTCTTCTAGAATCACAAGCAGACTATAGTAGGTAAAAAGGTCTTCCTGACACATAAGCAGTATTACAAAATTTAGTCAGATGAAATTTTTATAATGTTAGATTAATGATGGGATATCACTGTGTACTTTCAAAACCTGCAGCTCATACAGTATCTCGCTAATCAAGAATGCAACAAAACAGCCCTCATATTTTGCTAGATTTATTTTCCCATTGTAGAATGCACATTGCTGCTAAATTCTGCAGGCATTTAAAGAAAAGACTAAAACCAGAATTAGAAACTGTATTATAGTGTTTCTTACATACAACAGAGGCCACACAGTGCCATAATATGATACATTATGGATAATTTAAGAAAAAAACAGAAAGGCATCCATCATAGCAGGGTAGGGGAAAGCATGCTAGATGGATTAAAGTAACCTGGGTGCAGTACTCCTGAAAATGTCTGAAGCATGAATGTGGAGTATTTTATTGCCATACCAGAGTGAGCCACCTTAGGATGTGTTCTGCAATGCAAGACAGAACATAAAAAGAGCAACTACTGTTTGCTGCAACTACTTCCATTGACAGTGGGTTTTGCTTGCTTCTCCACTATTGGGAGTCCTCAGAGTTGGTTTATATAAATTCAGGGTGGGTCCCCCATATAGAAGTAGAGGGGGTCTTGCCCTATGGAAAAAAATTGCTGTAATGTTCACTGAATTGGTTTCATCTAACATTTTTCTGTTTGTTTCAGTTCGCTGGAATTACCTTTGGTGAATCAACTTGAGTACCATTGAACACTGTATCCACGTATCCACCATAAAGCTAATTAGCCTGGTTTATGCAAATAGAATAAACATGCATTTTTTTCCTGTTCCTCATTTTGCAGACCAGCAAATCTGCTCACAAATCATGTAATACTTGATAAGTAGCCATGTAAACAGAATGTCAAATGGTGGACAACTTTTAAATCATTCTTCACAAATTTGCACTTTGGAATCTAATATACTATTGCAAAGATTTACAAATAATTATTCCCAGACTAGGAATAGCCACAAATAAACAAACAAAAAGATTTCTTTAACTATCCTTATGTCATATATTTCATAGCATAGAAAACTAATGTGAAGTTACACATAGTTACCAAGAGCTTTACTATGTGATATTGTACTTAGCACCTCATCCCTATTTCTTCCACTTGTCTTTAATTTTTAATTAAACAGAAGCATACAATCAGCTATCTTTCTAATATAAAAGAAAGATAAGATCAACTGCTTTACATTAAGCTTGCATCTTTACATATGGAAATAGAAGTTCAGTTTGTCAAAAAGTAACAGGCTTTTATTTGCGGGTTAAACTATAAACCTCATTTTGGAATTCTTAAGAAAAACACTGAAGTTGTATAATAAACCCGTATTGGAAATAACACAGCTGGTACAAAAAAATCAGATGATTCCCATTCCGTGGTAGAAAATCTTGCAATCCAACAATATTTTAAAGTCATTGCAACCCTATATCTCAGATGCAGGAACCTTTACATTGATGCAAAATAAGGGAGTTAAAATCTCACAACATATCTAGGCTATAATTCATTGAGATGTTACTTTTGGGCACTGAAACTTACACCTATGGGCTCTGCTAGATTGATCTTTGGAAAATTGGCCTTTGTCTACCTATATTATGGATGGAAGTACAATAACAAATACTGCAGCATCGGACAGGGTGGCTTTGCCACAATAAGATATAAAATAAATTCATATTATACTGCAAATAATTCTGAAATCTTCTATGATAACCATCCAGTAACTAAAAGTGAAAAAAGGTGTTATGCTATTCTTAAAAAAGGGCTGTTAAATTAACTTTGTGCTCATTAATAAAAACAATGTTACTACCATCTGTAATAACCTAAACTGGGCATTGGTAAATTTGATTGCCTAAGGCCATACCAAGTTTTTTATTGTTACTCTTAACAACTGAGTATTTTATTGTTACTCTTAACATCCCCCTTCCCCTCAAACTTAAAACACTTGAAAATCCTGCTACAGGAGGTTTCCTCGTTTAGCCACTGTGACTTCCTGGATCCACTGAAAACATTAACTCACACCTTCTCTGCCCGAAACCTCAACCAGCTAATGACGTCAAGCACATGAGCACAAACATCCATCAACAAGCAGACTATTAAATATTGTACTTATTAACATATTCATCTGTGACAGTCAGTTTAAATATTATCTAACCCCTTAGTTGCCCATAATCCTGTCATAACAAAAGGGAAACTGAAGACCAAATAATACTCATTTGACTACATAACAATAAGAAACATACCAGAAAGTACTGAAAATACCTTAAAGGATGAATTTAGGCAAAATAATTGGACCACCTTTTACAAATAAGACTGTTCCCACATGGTTCTTATCATATTTATTATCACTTTACTTTCTAGTCTAAACCAACTTTGCCTACTGAGAAGCAGAAGGAGTAAAGTGCACAGAGTGTCATAAAAAATTCTACAAATTGCTCAGCTTATCAGATACAAATACTGTGTATAGAATGAATGGAAATGACACTCATTCAATGCCAACAAACAAATGCAATACAAACTCCTTAGGAAAAAGGCTAGAACTGGCATAATAAGGTAAAATCAGACTACTGTAGGAACTTATACATAGCTTCAGTTAGAAACCACAAACAATTCTGGACTAATATAAATACAGTGGCTAATTATAGCATATTTAACATTTCTAAGATCACATTAAACCTTAGTAGTGAAACAATAAATCAAATCCAGTAAATCCCAACTAACACTCCCAATCCGCAACTCAAATTTACCCACCTCTATTCCCCATTCTATTATAACTCTGTATGAATATATGGCATACTTATAATTATATTTCAAATTAATTTCCACAAAACAACTTAGGGATCACTTAAGAATAGTGTCATCTCATTCTGGTAGTGCATTTTATACCATTCATGTCCCTCCTCAAGCGTAGAAGTAGCTACTTTCTGCCCTTTTAGCCTTTCTCTGCAACCTATCTTTGATCACAAAGTGTATTGTTGTCAATCTTTTCAAACAAGCTGATATAATTCCTGACTCCAAAACAGCAAACCATAAACATCCTGAGGGCAACAGAGCTACAGAAAACATGGACCCATTTGCAAAAAAACTTGGAAAAAACATTTATCTGATTTAATATGATATACTTCCCAACAAACAACATGATTTCATGCCCAAATACAGGGCTACCACAGTCATCTTCAGACTTGCTAATGACATTTATACCAATATGGAGAAAGGATGGCTAGCAAAAGCAATACTTAAAATGACCTTTGTGTCCATTGATTGCTCCTTGTTCTTAGCTAAATTAAAATGGTACAGATTTTCCATTGAAGCCTGTGCATAGTTTAAAAATTACTTAATTAATGGAACAGTCACTCTTTAATATTTGCATGACAAAACATCATCCTATCCCCAAATATGTGGTTGAACCCCTGGAGTAGGTAGTCGCCCCAATTCTTTTTTCAATGTATATCAATGAGCTTCCTTGGCACATTCCCAATTTATATTGTATCCTGTATCCTAACTGGACAGTGCAGTGGTGCAGTGGTAGCATCATCATCTCACAGCAAGAGTTTCTCTGGTTTGATTCTCAGCTGGGGTGCCTTCTGTGATGAGTCTGCATGTCCTTCCTGCATTCGTGTGGGTTTCTGCTGGGTGCTCCGGTTTCCTCCTACATTACAAACACATGCATCTGCAGCATTTCTCCCCGGGCCTCTGCTGAAAATTGGCTTTGTTCCAAGTCGGACTTTCCCACTTAACAAATGTTATATAAGTAAATAAATAAAATAATGAGATAATCATCACCATGGCTTGTTTCTCCCAAAATGACATCAGCACCGCCTTAGAAAATCTCTTCTAACTACTTTGGAATTAGCTTTTTGACAGCAGGCTTATATTAAACACTAAAAAGTCCACCCCAATGTTATTTGGAATTACCAGGAGTCCTTCAATGACTCATCCCAATCTTAGTATTGACCTAATAAACCATGTAGTCCATACAGTAATGCAGTAAAAATATACGGATCTAATTCCCAGTCAACCCCTTTCCTACCTACCACATGTCAAGCATCAGGCTGAGAAGGTTTTCACCCAGCTTAATGTGTCTTACAGAATAACTCACATTCTTGCAAAAGATATAAATAACCCATTACAACTAAGATTCTTTTATGAAGGTTCAAATACTCACTATCTCATATTGACAACCACTCCTTACAAACTCTTGATATAGTGTAGATGACAGAAAACCAAATATTCAGTTTTGTGTATCTCAGTCCACATTTTGAACATTGCTCTTTTACTATTAATAAATGTAAGTGAGTTCCTTTGCAAAGAAGAAGAACCTCATTCTTGCACATTCCTCTTGTATTCAAGCTCTTAAGTGACTACTGCCCTCCTCTTGACAAATTCTTTCACTTTAAACAATTTTCCAATTCTTTACTCCTCCTTATATTATGGCTACTGCAGAAAAAGTACTTTTAAAATCAGCACCAGTTAATTAGAACAGAATCCCCCAAGAAATCAGGAACATGTCCAGTTTACTTGTTTTTCACAAAGGCATTAAAAACACTTCAGCCACAGATATACATTCCAACTCAGATCCTTTTCTTCCTGAGTGACAGTTATATTCCAGCTTATCTCACTGTATGTCTCTAAATTTCTTCAGTTATCCTTAATGTTTAGTTTATTTCTAGTAGCATAATTATGTATTACTATGCCTCATGCCCTCCATCCTTCACTTCCCCATAACTCCTTTTTCTGGCTAGTTACTTCCACATAATGAATCATAATTCTATACAGTTGCTATTGTGAAACATATATTTTTAAACCAGATGAGGTCTATAAAAAGTTTACTCTATTATCATTACCCCAGTTCAGGCATTTTGAGTCTATGACTTTTTTACATGTATATTCTATCAGCCTTTAGTTTATTGTAAGACTATATATACATGGCTTCTGTTGCTACAGTATTTTGACCAAATACTGTTTATATTGTTTTGCTTACAGCCATCATGGGGCAGGTCATCCCCGGAATGGGCTTCATGCCAGTTTATGTATCCATTTGCCAAAAGAAAAATAAATACATAAAAATTCATGTTAAAAATATCTTGAATAGATAAATTATCAGCCCATACATAAGTATACAAACCTTCAACAATGTTCAAATATTCTTTCTTGATCAGTTTCACTTTTAACTTGGGTAATATGATGTATGCTTATTCAAAGCATTGGGTATAGCAGTGTTAAACCATACATCACAGCACTGACAAAGGACACAGTCTGGAGAGAAGCAATGTTTTACAATTTGCAGTGAAGAATATGATTACACAGGCTAAAATTACACCTTGAGGGAAGAGAGATTGGGACATAGGACTATATCTGGAATTGTCTGCATGTCTATTTACAACTAGTAAAGTCCATGGAAGCTGCATTTGGAAACTACTATATAATAAAAGGCTTGTCAAATTAAAACTAGGAAATGTAATGAAATTGGGACAGTGACTCATTTAGGAGAAATGTGAGTATTTGTTTCCCATATATATCATTAAGATAACCAATGAATATTCCAAAATAACTTGTATATTTTGCAGCATATAGAAATTCAACAGTGTTTGGAAATTCTATGAGCTATTTCAAATGAAATGGTTACTTGTGGTGTGATTAGAGTCTTCACTTTATCCATTAAGTAAGGAAACAAAGGAAGGTATGCATTATCTGTTGTCTGTGAATGTTTTAATATACTACTTGCATCTAAGGAAATGTAAGCACAAAAATCCCAGTAAACAAACATGATGATTTCAAGCAGCACATTTATAACAACATTTCCTGGCTGACATAGAATAACTACAGAAATTATTTTCTCTCTCTCTCTCTTGCTCTCTCTGTCTCTCTCCCCTGCAGAGAATATTCTCCAGAGATGTTGCTGATAGATATTCTGCATATTACAGGCTAGTAATCATGATTTATGTCACCATTGTGTTGTCCCTTCTGTCCCAGAGCAGTAACAATCTATGTTTTTATGAAGTCTCACCTGCTTCCTGATAGGTGGTGTACTATCCAGACTTACAAATTGTTTTTGACATTATAAGGACCAGAGTTATTTCAATTGTTTCATTTCAGATGAAATTATAAAATATCATACATTTTCTTGCTGTAATCTTGGATGCTGCCAGTGTTAGCTTCATTATAACTAATATAAATAAATGGCATATGAATGAATAATGTTATAGTTTGAATGTGATCCAACAAATAGCAGATGTGTAGTCATAAAGCAACTTATAAATACCAAATACATGCACCATAATTTATCAATAGCATGTTTATCACACTAATGCAAAGTCTTTCTAAATTATCACTATAAATTCTTAATTTATGCAAACAATCTCATCTTGTTTACATTTGCAAATATGCCACATTAGGGAACATTTCAAAAATGCTATTATATGACTGATGTGTATTGACTTTGTTCTAAAAACTGACAATAAGTACAAAGAGAACCGTGTTGTTAAAAACTAACTGTGCTTGAAGCATATTTTATATACCTTGGGAGATGAAGGGAGAACACGAGCTGTTAAATATTGAGCAGAAACGTGCAGATCATGAAATGATAAAATTCATCAGTATTAGCATCAAAAAGCAAGGTAATTGTAGTGTATTTTGTGAAATTGCCGCATATTATCGCAAATCAGTTACTTTCACACTATAAAGCATAATGACAAGAAAGTGCAACACTCACTACATAAAAGCATTAGTTTGCATTTCATTTAAATGCATACCTCACACACTGCAGAAATAAATGAAGGTGGAACTGTTTGTCTTGCTACCTAAATAAATTTCACCTCCAGAGAGACACATCTGAGAAAAAAAAGTATTACTGAGGTTTTCACTTCACGGAGTGGATAACTGATTAACAAATTCACTCTGCTCTAATTATATTTGTACATTTATGTATGTATGTGTTTATTTATTCATTCATTCTTTTACTCAGTAACTGGATAGGTTGCTAAGTCAGTCAGATCATTCTTACTGTAGTCCAGGCCAGCATCAAAAGTTATAATAGGTGATCAACACTGCTGTAAAGTTCAGACAAAATTCGGTTTAGCAGAACATAATGGAACTCAAATTGATATGACATGGCAATGTGACATCATAACTTATTAACACACTTTAGAACACAACACTTACTGCATCTGATGGTTAAAGCAAGATGCTAATGTCTGTAAAGTACATTATGCACATTTATTCATGCAACTAATTCCCAGAAAACAGTTTGTATTGCATCTCATGTGAAAGACTCACATCCTGTTCTTAGTCTGAGAGTAGTGTTTAGTTGTTCCCTGAAGGAATATACATTTTGATAAACATGATCGTATAGAGAATCTGCTCTCTTTCTCTGTCCCTCTCTCGCCCTAGCTTTCTAACCATAAGTTATGCTGACCAATGGTTTGAAACATTCTCTATTAACAAAGGCAGCCTACTTGTTCACATGAAATGCATGGGAGTTTTTACTGTGTGAAACTATACAGAAAATGTAGGCTGTTAAGAGAAATGTGTAGATTTTCAAACTATATATATATATATATATATATATATATATATATATATATACATACACACACATACATACAATAAGCCTTATTTTTGGTATTTTTTTAAAGCATTTTTGTTATGAAAGTTCTGCCTCATGAGTTTGTTTTTGCTTTTTGCCCTTTGACCAATGATGTCATCTTAGTGAATCAACAATGGCTGAGGGTTGCAAGCATGATGGTACAGATAGAGATGTCTTTCGGCTTCTCTCATTAGGAGTTGCAACAGTGGATCACCAGTCCACAGATTGATTGACAGTGGAGTTTTTATGGTGTTGAGTTGCCAGCCTGGCACCCAACCTTCACAGAAGGTACATGCACACACAAACGCACCAACCTGCATGCCTTTAAAACTCACTTGACCACAGGGAGAACATGCAGATTTCACACAGAAGGTGGTCCAGCCAAGAATTGAACAGAAGAATCTCTTCCTGTGAGGTAACAACACTAACTGCTACACCACAGTGGCCAACAAGCATGATGGCACCGATATTGAAACAAATTCAACCGACAGTAGCAAGTTGTCTGTTGCAGATATTGCCAGAAGTGTTCTGAAGGTAAAGAGATCACTGATATTTTATCCATGTTATATTTTTTCATGTGCACTTGCATTTCTATACTGTAAATGGCTAATTGATGCTACAATATGTTTCACACATACATAGCACTTTTGAATAAATAACATAATATCTACCATGTTGCTGATATTTTGGATGTTATGTTTTTATTTGCAGGAAGACTTGTGGGAGTGCAGGTGAGCAGTACTCAGTACTATCTGCAGTAGTGAATATACCTTATATCTAACATTGTAAATAGTGCAAGCCGCCTGCTGTACTATCACATCATGGAAAGTAGATATGTCATAGCACACCAGATCATCACATTGCAAACCCTTGTTATGCACTTCATTTTTATCTGCATGCCTATGTAGTTATGTACTTCAATCCAGTATGTACAAATGAGATGAAAGCGTGAAACTGAACCCGTTTACTATGCTTTAGGTTTTATCATCTGGACTACTGTCACCTTCCTTTCTGAATATTCCGTTGTAATGCATTTATTTGATGTGATATAATTTGTTTGGCACAGTAGTTGTTGATTCTGACTATGTTATTTATTTGTTTGTTTTATGTGAAATGCGAACTGCTTTTCAGAAGTTTTATTTTGTGGTATGTTTATCAAGATTCTTTCAAGTGTTCTTTTCAGGTTACTGGAAGCTGTGAATGACTATTGAAGTACTTTATAAATCTGAAGCCATGTTACATATCTCACAGGATGTTATACATCCAAGAGTTTGGCTATATGCTAGTTTTACTATGATTTTAGATAATGGGTTAATATTACCCACCAGACAAAAGTAATGTTTTGGAAAGTATAAAATTAATGGCTGTTGCAATATTTCTGGGGGTATTTTGTTAAGGGAGTATTTAGGTGGTATTGAGGATTCAAATTTGTATTAATTATCTTAAACTAAAAGAGGTTATGAAAGGATGATTTACAACGGTTTATTTGGAGTGTTTTCTGAAGTGATACTACAGCAGATGAATGAAGGGAAGGTGAAGTAATATTCTGCATGACATAAATTGGTAACTGTGGCATGGAAGTATTAGTTTCATTTCTCTTTATAAATGTAGTAATAGAGCTGGTAACAGTTCCAGATTTTTGATTTGTTTTCACTTTTTACTTTTTTGCTTTGTAACATACATATTATCCTGGATTTTGACATTTTCAATATAAAGGTATTTTGTACAGATGATTCAGGTGATGAGCTGCTAAAGCAGTACTTTTTGTACGCCATGGCTGGATTCCATTAACTTGCGAGTGCAACAGACCTTGTAAATGTCCCTGTTTTGAATGAACATACCTATTTTTAGGCATGAATGTCTCTATTTTTGGTGATATATCCCTATTTTCATGTGTGATTTACCCATTTCTCATAATTTTGCATATAGACATATACACATATACATGTATATGCACTACACTGAAATGTCGAATTTCAGTATTTCGAGACTGACTAGTAGAAAACCCACATACCTGATAACCCAAAAACAGTGAATAGCACAATCGCGAACATACACACACACACACACACACACACACACACACACACACACACACACACACACACACACACACACATACACACACACACCAGCACATAAACACACACACACACACACATACACCTACCTAACTACACTAAAACAAACAAAACAACACACACAAACACAACATAACACACAAACACACCAACCCTACCTATAATCAGGGGGGCAAGTTCCCCTGCACCCCCCATGAGGGGGCTGCACCCCCCCACCCCCCTACTTATATATACTAACTCCGAGGTTGCACTAAACACACAAACCCACAAAAACACCACTACACACACTCACACAAACTAGTATCCCTACCCAATACCCTTACACAAACACCACTTACCTGAAACCCCAGATAAATCCACAAACTGCATGTCATGAAAGTGACACCACAATAGCACATTCGACATTTCCAAATTCGACATAGTGCAGTTTCACATAACTGGACTTTCAACTATTCAGTCTCGAAGTACTGAAACTCGACATTTCAGTACTTC
>NC_056728.1:1416079708-1416239708 GCF_019279795.1 Protopterus annectens | reverse complement strand
ATATATATACATACACAGCACAGTTATTCCCACAGTTAGGTTACTAATTAGCAGTCATCACATTTTTTACAAATGATCATTTAAACCAGGTTGAAATAATCCCCCCAGCCTCACAATCCAAGATTTCTCCTTTTTATTTAGAATATTATGCCACCCAGCCTTCCAGTTCCTACTACCTTGAATTTGATCTATTATAGTAAATTGAAATTTGGCTGAAGGATGAAAGGTGGTATGTTTATATAAGGCATTTGTTAAATGCTTAGTTTTAATATTGCTTAAATGCTCTGATATACACAGCCTGATAGGTCTGGAAGTTTGGCCAATGTAAAATGATGAACAAGTGCAAATTGCAAGATAGATAACCCAATCACTGCTACAATTGGTAAAGGTATTAATAGTAAAAAATATGTGGTGTAATCTTGCTAGTAAACTCTTTAGTTTGACTGATATATTTACAAAAAGAGCAGTGGCCACATGGATAACAACCCATAACCTTTGCTCCATCCAATGTCATCTGAAATAAGAATTTTGGTATCACATTCCATTTATAATGACTAAAAAGACTACCAGAAGTAATCTTTTGAGATATAAGCAATGCAATAGTGCTGATAAGGGTCATAATATCAAGTTTATTACTAGTTATGGTAGAAACACACATCATTTTATGGATTTAGTACAACAACACTGGGGCATTATTTTGGCTGATGATAGACTAAATAACATATTGAGTGATAAATGTTTATTTTCTTTTGTAAAGGAAAAACCTTAGGTAGTCATTTTAGTCATTATAAATGGAATGTGATACCAAAAAACTTGTCTCAGATGACATTGGATGGAGCAAAGGTTATGGGTTGTTATCCATGTGGACAGTGCTCTTTTTGTAAATATATCAATGAAAATAAAGAGTTTACAAGCAAGAATACACCACAAATGTTTACTATTAATACCTTTACCAATTGTAGTAGTGATTGGATTATCTATCCTGCAACGTGCACTTGTTAATCATTTTATAGTGGCCAAACTTCTAGACCTATCAGACTACGTATATCGGAACATTTAAGCAATATTAGAAATAAGCATTTAACAAATGCCTTATATAAACATACCACCTTCCATCCTTCAGCCAAATTTCAATTTACTACAATAGATCAAATTCAAGGTAGTAGGAACTGGAAGACTGGGTGGCATAATATTCTAAATAAAAAGAAGAAATCTTGGATTGTGAGGCTGGGGGCATTATTTCAACCTGGTTTAAATTATCATTTGTAAAAATTTGCTGATTGCTAACTAGTAACCTAATTATGGGGATAATTGTGCTGTGTATTTATATTGTGTTTGACTTCAGTTAATGTTATACATTGATAAAGGCTGTGGGGCCAAAGCTGGTCTATTGACTGTGATGGACTTTTATTAAAAGTCTGTTTGCCCTTTCCATGTGGTGCCTGCTATTTTTTCTTGTATGTATTGTACCAGAGTCAGGTGACCAGATGTGATGTCATTCTATAACCAGCACTGAAAGGATTTTTTTAGATATCAGTGAGAGATATTCCAGAACTCTTGCAACAGCACCTGGTTTTTTTGAAATCTGTCAGGAAAGATCTCTCACAGCTATCTCACACAATCTCACACCTCATCTTGCCTTGCTGTAGTAAGCAACTCTGTAGCAAGTAACTTTACTAAGGAACAGTAATTCTATAGTCAGTCAGGAAAATATAGTGAGATTAGTTAAGTATTGCTTTTCTGCATCTGTATGAATCTGTCCATCTGTGCTATTTTTTGTATTTCCTGTGATTGAAACCATGGTGTTTATTGTAACTAGATATTCAGTATTCTCCTGTTTTCTATTTTATTGTTTATTATTAAATATTTTATACCTTTCATTGTGGCTGGTCTTTTAGAGAATATTTTTAACATCTTAAGAGTACTTATGCTTATTTTAGTGACACTGTGGATGCTCCTGTAAGCCTTGCTGCATTAGCCAAACTCTACCTTTAATTCTTATTTTACTCAGTCTAATTGGGTACCCTTGTAAGAGCTTTAGAGTAGCTGACTGGTGACAATGTAATTACCTTATAGTCTGGGCAGAGGGGGGCACTGCTGGTAAATCTGTGCCAGCCTTTTCCAGGGGTGTGTGTGTTTGTATGTGTATGTGAAAATCAAATATCCAAGTGTGTGTGTCAGCTACTTTGAAGAGAGACACAGAGCTCCAAAGTGATCATTGTAGAGTCTTGTTTGGGGCCTGGAGAGACAGAGTCCAGTCCATGTCTGGGGTGTGCTCCTTGTGTGCTCTTAAGGGAAATTGTGCTTGGTGCAGAGAACTGCATCTGATAATACTGTGTGAATCCATTTTTTTCCTAGTGGTCATCCCTCACTGGTGTCAATGGTGAGGATTGAGGGTCCTTGATTACTGGCCCAGATTAGGGACTGTCACAACTCTCAAAAAGAGGAAAAGCTCCATGGTGACAGCAGGCTCGGGTAATGACCTTATTTTCTACATTAGTCAATGGGGGCTTGCAGGGTACAGATGTGTTGGATGCCATATCCCTGTATGGGATGAAACAAAAAGCAGACACAAAATTAAATTTATAATACACAGACAGGATGGCTGTGAACTTAATTATGTATAAATGCATGCATGCATCCATTATGCACACAACAACTGAGAAAGTAATGCTGTCGATGACTACACACAAATTAAGACAGCCCCCCAACCAAAAATAAATTAAGAAATAAAATAACAAATATAATGGTTCTGTAATGCAAGCAACAATTGTGTAACTGTGCAATACATCACAGCATTACAAACACTAATTCACAATGTACAAGCAGAAATGGAGAAAAATAGTATAGTACATCTCCACTGGAATGGAGGGCAGCCAGGTACATATAACATTAACACATTCTTTAGGCTACACATTTAAAAATATGTGACCTTGCTATGAAGTCATACTGCATTCTTCTGCAATAACTGTTCCAGTTACCAGAAAATAAAACCTACTTGCTAGGCAGCATTCTTTACCAAACTTTTTACTGCAGCAGAAAAACTGATATATATATATATATATATATATATATATATATATATATATATACATATATATATATATATATATATATATATATACATATATATATATATATATATATATATATATATATATATATATATATATATATGTGTGTGTGTGTGTGTGTGTGTGTGTGTGTGTGTATTGCGCTATGCCAATAGTAAAGAACAAGGAAATGCAGACAGATGAAATAGTGATTGTATTTGGCACTGTAATACTTCCTTACTGTTAAACTAAAGGCATTCTGTAAAAATAGCAATGTACTTTGCCAAGAAAGTAGTTTAGAAAGCAGATAAATCTCATCAAAGTGTATTTAGCTATAACACATTCTCTGGATCCTGTCTCCCTGCTATGATACAAATTCATTAGCTACACGATCACCTTTATATACTGCAGATTCAGCCCTCTGAGCACTGTAAGTATGCAAATGAGGCGTTAAATCATTAACATTCCTGAATACCACAATCTGCTCTAAGAGCAGGGAAGATAAACATGTTGGTGGATTGACACAATTGCATGCACATGTCCAAGCACTGCAAGGATGAGCATTGAGAAGTATTACCTGTTAATGGTCTGCAGATCTCTATGATTAGACTCATCATTATCATCATCATCAGCCCCCTTTTTCCCATTTTTCTACATAGGATCTTGGTATCATGTCAACTGTCGCCAACTCTCTTGATTCAGTGCCACACTCCTGCCTTCTTCAACACTCATGCCTGACTGTCGCAGATCTTCTTTCACACAATTCATCCACCTCTTAGCTGGACATCCTTACTTCCTCTTACCTTCTTCCTGTCTGTCCCAAATTTTCCTCACCAGATTGCCTTTTGCTTTTCTACACATGCCTAAACCGCCGTAATCTGTTCTCTTTGATCTTTTCTGCAATTGGAGCTATTTTGGCTTCTGCTCTTATGTCCTCATTTCTCCATCTGTCCCACAGTGTGCATCCTATCACCTTTCTCCGGCACTTCATTTCCATCACCTCTAGCTTCTTCAACTGCTCTGCCTTTACTGCCCAGGTTTCTGTACCATACAGTAGTACTGGTCGCACCACTGTCTTGTACAACTTACTTTTCAGCTTCTTTGGCATTATTCTATCATAGACTACACCTGATACTCTATGCCAGTGATGTACACTTACCGAGGGTATGTCAGAGAGAACAGACTTACCAAAAAGTCTAAAAGTACATTGATTGAGTTAGGAGAGCAACTTTCCTAACATTTAAATGCTGTTTTAATTGCCTTGGTTACTCCCACTTACTAAGAAATGTTGTGCATATTCAAGGGAACACATCAATCATTGACACAGCAGATACCATATGCAAAAAAATGAGATGTCATTGCTCTTTGGGAAAGCACAGATAAGGCAATGAGGCACCATAAAGAAAGACAGGAATACAACAGTAGTGTTTACCCTCTCTGTTTAAAGTTCATGGGAATCCAAACTGTTGCTAATGTCCTAGTTATCCAGACATTTACTGGCAAATGAGACAGGACAACTTTTGTAAGTTGTTTCTGTTGCACTTTCAATGTTACATTTTGAGTGCATCTAAACACTTTCTCTGTCTAATATCTCTCGATGTCTCTGTTTATGGCAAATATGGGAAATAAACTTAAATGATTGTTCTTAATACCCTGGTTTGATGGTTCAAATCCACACATGTTCCTGTTACAAGATAAAAAATTTGAGGAAACATCAGAAATGTACATTTCAAGGGCTTGTTTCCAAAATGTGTCTTTTTTCCCCTTTATCCTTTGTACGCCAGTTGGCCCAGCAGTGGTCAATAGCAGCGAAGGACAATTCACTTCCCAAGGTAAAAACTGACAAATTTAATTCAGAATGCCATCAACAGCTCAATGGAGATTTGCATTGGAGTGTTTTCCTCAGCACTCTGGACAGTATTGAGTAAAGTAATTTGAGCTGTCATATACCTATCCTTGTGGCATAAGGTATACATGTAGTGAGCTTAAAGAAACAGTACAAGTGGTGCAGGATTCAAAACCTGTTTATAGATCATTTTACTGAGCAAAGTCATAATAAATACTGACACAAATTTTGGTGAAAAAATGTGGTGAGTTAGGAAACTAAAGCAATTGCAAGTACTGAGTAAACCTGACAGACAGATATGTCATTTGAAATTATGTCACTACAAATTGTTTCTGCTGTGTGAAAAATGAAATTATTTCTGCTGTTCTCTGTCCCCTTTTCTATTCCCATGGCATGACCTAAAGTACTGATATTGTGAGATATAAATGATCATAGAAACGAGACAAGGAGAAAGGCTGAATGTGTCTGTGTAATGTACCAGCAGCTCTGCTCATTGTTATAAACTTTTATTAATTTCATGTTCCTTTAATTTGTTATCCAAAACAATTTTTGAAAATGTTTTAGTTAATATTGCTTTATGTGTTTGTGTACAACTTGGCAGCTTACAATCAACTTTCACAGCTTAAGGAAACAAGTGAAAAATTTCATTGGGCTTGCTTTCAAATAAGTCTGACATTGGTGTGCAGTTTTCTGCATCCTGGACAGTAATGACTGCAAATACACATGACAGATGTCCAGCTCTGTGGCACAAGGTGAAATTAAGTGAATTGAGAGAAATAAGACAGGTGATGTATTGTTTGAATACTGTTTACTTCCATTATTCTCAATATTTTTTTAAAATTTGCAAACTGCATTTGGAAACTGCTTGGCAGTATGCATGCAGGATTGACCACTGAAGGAAATAAATGAAAAGTTTAGTTTAGGCTGCCTTATGTAGCTCAAACATGACTGGCAACAATGTGTGGCTGTCAACATTCTAGATAGTATGTAGTGAATAAATTCTATATCTCAGATAACTTAACCATGTGGCACAATATGTAGTTGAAGTGAATTCAGAGAAATAAGACAAGTTTGTTTGTGTCTTTCGGCTTTTTGCCGGTTAGGGGTCGCCACAGCGGAACTCCGGTCCGCTAATGATTGGCAGTAGAGTTTTACGTGCTGGCTTGCTGGGCCTAATGCACAACCTTCAACGAAGGAACGCCCGTTCACACATGTCGCCACACAGAAGACGCTCTGAGGATCGAACGGGCAACGTCTAACTGTGAGGCGACAATGCTACCGCAGCACCACCACCGCAGTACAGAAATAAGACAAGTGATGGGTTCAAATACAGTTAATTATTAATTTTGCAGAGACGAGTATGAATACATGGTTACACACATTTATTTTTACCACTGCACTGTGTACAACTAAACTAGTCTCATTATTGCTAACAGCATATGAGCTGTTGCTTGTCCACTTTCACATTTTTTGTCATTAACTATAAGTCTGATAATATCTTCCACAAAGTTCATTTCTGATGTTGCAATGAGATGTAGAAAGGATGAATATGTCACTTAAATATATTTCTTGCTGTGGTCATTGCTACATATACCCCTTGACTGAATTCATTTTAGTGCCAGCTTTATTTTCTCTTATATATATTTTTAAATGTGTTTTGCATTTGCTGTCCACTTGGCAGTATGCAAACATGGTTCACTGCCTCAGGAGAAAAGTGAAAAATGTAGTTTAGGTTGCCTTCTGTAGTGCAAACCAGCCTGGTGGCATTGGACAGCCATCAGCACCATGGATATTACTCGGTGAAGAAAAGAGAGTGGTTAGGTAGCTTTCTCTGTAGTACAAGGTATAAGTGCAGTGACCTTAGATAAAGAACACAGGTGATTAATGGTTTCAATCCAACTAAAAGATACTTTTACAAAAGGTGTCAGAATCACGTTTATCACAACATTTTGATTAGTAATGTAAAAGTAAAGACAGATGGGAATGATAAACATCTTTATTGCAAGGAATGTATCAGTAATGCTTGCATAACTAAATTTTTCTGTTAAGCATTTATCATTAATGTTTCACATATAGCCTAAAGTTAATGTGTGTACACTTTCTTAAACATAATATTTAATTTAAAAGGGACTTAAGTATATATGATGGGCACATTAGTTTTGTTATAATCATTATGACTCATCACGTAGTCTAACTATGTGTTTAGAATAGTATGTCTTGTGAATATTTGTGAAAACACCAACATGTATGCTTCAGGTCATGCAACTCCATCCATCTGAAATATATTTACCAACAGAAACACTGACGTTTACATAGGAATATATTCCCACACTACTTAAAGTCACACACATGCAGGCCTCTTTGAAGCATGCCTTTATCTATTCTGAAATGAGTATATCTCTAGTTAGCATGCTTAAAAGGAAGTTCTCTTCTGTGGCAATTAGAATTAATAAGCTGTTTCACTTTTTGCATTCTTTACACCTTCGGTTCAATTCTGAGCCAGTAAAACCCAATTTAACAGTGTTCAAGTCCTAACATTAAAATACATCACAATTCTTCCTATCATACCTCTCATCCTCTTAGAGGAAAAAATCTGGACAAAGCCATAAATAAAAGTGAGACAAAGGCTCCAAAATAGGGACAATTTTTATATATTTTTATATATTGCTATTACAAATTTAGAAAGTTGATAGAATAGCAGGTTTTGCATTAGCATGAATTTTCTGAAGGGTATGAAGTCTGAAACTCAAATGTCTGTCATTATTTTCTAACTTCAATCTTTAATAATTTGCTACTAATTTGCCACAAAAAATACAATTTTATGAAAAAACAAAATTGTGAGGCAAAAATCTGGACATTCTGTGTAAATCTGTGCAGTTGAGAGGTATTCTTCCTATTTATACTTCCAAGCACCAAGGAGTACAAGCCAAGCCATTAAGCATTTCATTTTTGAACACTGAAACATGTGTTAATAATTTGAAAAGCACACATGGCGAATCTCTCTATCATTTGCATGTTTCACACATTTAGTGATATTTGATGTAAGTACTACCAGTATGTGCGCCAAGGAATCCATGTGCTTACAATTGCAAAAATGCAGTTGCAAGTATGTCCTTGTACACAAGAGTGTTACACTAGAAATATGAAGATATATACTGCTAGCTTGACATCTGCAGACATGACTGGCAATAGAGAGAATGGTGCTAAATGTAGAGCACAAAGGTGGGGTGTTGAGCAGTCCAGGATTTTTGTAGCATTCCTTGTGAAGCACTACTGCCATAGTCTGCTGCAGGAGGCCTGTACCATGTCTCAGAGTAAGGCTGAGGCTTGGAATAGCTTGGCCAAGAAAACTGGTATGCCATGCACTTGGGGACCAATGTCATCACCACTGTAGTGACCTAAAAACACATAAGCAGGCCTTTCTAAGCCAATTAGAGGCTGGATGGATTTAGGACTGCAAACACCCCTCTGTTTTGACCCATAACTTATCTATGATATAGCATTAATTATCTATCCAGCCAACTCTGTTATTCCTTATGCTTTCATATATATTTTTTTTTTCTTTTTGTACTGTGCAGCTGCAGAGGAAATAGCAGCAAACTGTGAGGTGCACCAGGAGAGATTAACTTGCCTCGATGCACAGGGTAAGTATGCCTCAGGTCCAAATGTAAGTCAAATAACTATTTTCAGTTCCTCACTCAGTAGCATCTTGAGTAGGCATCAAGCATGCATGCCTTCTCCAATAGGTCTAGTTGCTTGCATTAGGTAATGAGAATACCAGATTAACTGTGTGTGTGGGTTCAATAACCAGAAGCATCAATTAGTTTTTATTATAGGACGGTATTTCTAAAATATTAACAGCAATAATATGTCAAGAAAAAGTCAGTTGTGGTAATTGCAATTATTACATGTGAATGCAGATATCCTGTATGTCATAGGGAAATAAAGGCTACTACTTCTTATATCCTAGCAGAGATTTTTTTTTTATATTAACACCTTTCCATTAAATATGGATGTGGCAAAGGTGTACAACAGTCATATCTGTTTATGTATTGCCAAAAATTGCATTGAAAAAATAAAATAATGCCATGCCATGGCTCTAATTCTCTCCTATATCTGCCACCCACCCTATCTGTCTTTTAATTTTTTTTTTTTTTTTGTGGTTTAAGAATTTAATGTTCTGCCATTTGCATACCTTGCTGCTAAAAACAAAATGACCAATAGCACACTGAGGTAAACTAAACACTGAGGCTTGCCCCACCATACCACCACAGATGGCAGCACACTTGCCCAGCACTTCGGGTTCACAACCTGTCAGTGTTGCCTCCACATATTCTGCCTTGTCTGCTCCACCTGCATCCTGCATCTGCTGCAGTGGTACCCTTCATGACCTGTTCCAGTGAAGGTTGCAGTTTTGTCACCTGGCAAGAGCTAATATGGCTGATGGAGGGTATAATGGAGTGGGGCCTCAGTGCATGTATTGGCATGGTTGAGAAGGTCCTGCATCAGATTGCAGAAATGATGTCACATCCAGCACAGACTCAGTCAGCTGATATAGGAGTCAGTAATGGCAGTTCTGAGGGTGAGACATGGGTGCACCTCCAATGTCACTTACTTATCCCCAATCATGGTGTCCCCCAACCTTTTATGTCCATCACCATCCCTACATGTCTTGTTCACCCTGTATGTCCATGCCTGCTCCCTGACCTACCCTACCAACCCAACCATAACATTCCTAAGCCCCTTCTCCAACATTCCTCTCTCTGTAAAAAAATACAGAAAATGGCACCTGTTCCATAAATGAAACAGTACAGCTCTCCATAGATCTCCACTTCATCTATGCATCTTCTTGAAATACTTGATTTAGTACAATTGGTTATACAACATTACTCTCCTGTTGTCACCCATCTCTGGTATGCTGACTCTCCAAAGTCATGACATTCTTGTTTCAGTTCAGTATTTCAGTTCTGAAGAAGTGGATAGCTACTATCTCTTTGCTTGCCCACCACTGTCCTATTAACACCTTTTCACATCTTCAATCTGGTCAGAAAATAGAATCACACACAATGCACATGGTCAGAAATGTTGCATAGAAAAGTCTTCGCTTTTTATCCTCAGCATTTGTGCAGAGGTTGGTAAAGAACACCAGTGCTGAGTGACAGTGAATGCTGTTTAATTTGCTATGACAAAATCTAAAGATTTTGATTTCAGATGCAGTAGTCCAGCTACTTTCATGAAAATGTGCTTAAATCCACTGCACTATGGGACGACAGAGTAAATGCAGACTAAAGGCAGTACTGTGAAACAGTTACTGTAACAGTTCTTAGGCTGCTGGATGTAAAGAAGTTCATATGTGACATATTGGGATACTTCCTCTGTTTGAAGACTGAGGTTTTATTACAGCTGTAGATAAAATTATTATTTCATGACATTTTATATTCCTATCATACAGGTAATGGCAAACATCTGTATTTCTCTCCATTTACAACATTTCATTAACATACAATTTGAGCAGTGCAACAAGAAAGCATTTGCAGAAGCATTCTATCGACAGTGAGACTTATTAAGCCCCCCCTTATCCTGCCTGTGTGCTAATGTTGGTTGTCCTGTCCTACCCCTTCTTGCTCCCTATAGCAAGCACTTTATTGTAACAGCATGACAGATTAATAATGAAGACATAAGTAAGAGTAACACACCATAAAGATGGACCTTCCTGCCCTGCAAAACATATTTTTGCTATTCCTCTGTCCACCTCTCTCTCTATTTGTTTGTCTCTCTCTCTCTCTCTCTCTCTCTCTGTTCACCACTTCTGCATCAGTAAGTTGCCAGTGTCCTTCAACTGTGTTATTTAAGCTATGTGACACACTATTTCCTTTGTTGGGTGATGAGATAACTGCTGACATGTATAGACAGATTTTTGACTGTTTTTAGTACACTATTTTATGTGTAGCTGTTGGCTGCATATCATTATGAGCCACCATTATCTTGCCTCTGTCAATAAACTAATTTATCCCTGCCTCCCTCTCCCCTGTCTATATATATGCTTCCTTCTGTGTCATTAGCCTTCCTCATCTGTATTTGCACCATGTCTGGCACTGAGCATCAACTGCAACTTGAGGCTAAATGGAAGTATGCAGCTTATGGCAAAATTTGTGTGTTTTTGCCTTCAGCCACATTAACCTGATACCCTTTGGACTGCTGTTCTTAGTTGTGTGTAGTCTACTCATACAACTTTTCAACAAGCTGAAAAGCTGAATGTACAGCTTACATTTGTCAAGAGAGTATTGCAGATGAATACATGCATTCCCATTTTCTGCGATCTGCTGTCACATGGGAACTTTGTGAAGTGCAAATTCCTATGTGGTGTGTTTAAATAATATTCAGGTATTAATTTTTTTTTGGAATGCTCTCAAGGTTTGAATTCATATGTATGCAAAAATATTTTTGAGTGTTCTGTATGTCTTGGGGTTGAAAATGTCTGATACACCTTTCCTTAATAAACCATTATCCTGCTATTATATTAATGTGTCCCCACCATCCCCGTTTCCATAACTCCACCTTTCACAACCACATCTCTGTAATGCAATGATGAGGTCATTCTTTTTAAAGTGCACTCTCACATTATGGAAGTCAGACTTCTGTGGCATTTATGGTTCATACAGTAATCTCAGAAATGTTAACTACATAGGTAGGTGCTTCAAATACAGCACTGACTACCATATGTAAGTAGAGCTCATAAAACTTTGGAATACTTTCACTCGCTCTTGCAATGTGCAACATTCCACTCAAGTGACATGTTTTGCCTTGAACCATAATCCAACATCATTGTATTGAGTTTTAACTACAGCAGTATTTCTACAACGAAGTGGTGATGTCATCCCCTCAAAGATGCAGCATGTGTCACTTGTAGTCAGACTTCTTCTGTGGTGTACGCATTTAATGCAACGACCTGTAGATTCTGTAAATAGCTAGGTAAGATGTTCAAATTTTACAGTGGTGAATTTGTCTGTGTGGGGCTATAGAATCAAGTAGTTATAATTTCCACAACAGCTAAAATCAATCCACCCCCACATGGGAAACTTTTACACATGTAGATAAGTCCCCCATTCCCTTATCTCACTTTTCATAACAACATCTTCTGTGCAACATACTGATGAGGTAATTCTTGCTAAATTGCACTCTTGCACTTTAAAAGTCAGACTGATAAACCTGGCAAACCGAATGTAAACCTCTTCATTGTAAGATGGGTTGCCAACTGGCTCACAATCCAGATACACACTATCAAAGTGGGTGACTCCACATCAACCAGCAGACCCATTACCAGTGGGGTGCCACAGGGGTCAGTGTTAGGCCCCCTACTGTTTGGTATATATTTCTCAGAACTTCAGGTCAAAACTAAAGGGTTGTGGCTGACCACGTTTGCAAACTAGGTGCAATCATTGAATCCCCAAATTATGTCATTATACTCCAGAATGATCTTACACAGACCAATGACTGGTGTATTAGCCACAGTCTCACAGTCTCAAACTGAATGAAAAGAAATGCATCATCATTCCCTTTGGCACAAACAATGTCCCTTCATCCTATCAAATCAGTAACAATACCATAAGTACCAATGAAGTGGTAAGGGACCTGGGATCACAGGTTGACCGTGACCTTAACTTTGACCACCACGTGTCTGTCATTTTAAGGAAAGTTTCCCATGTAGCTCACTTGATTAGTAAAGGCATCACTTTGAGAGCAAAAGATCTTAAGTAATCTCGTATGAGTGACTGTAAATGGATTCCAGATGGGTTTACACAAATTTGTAGTGGCAACATTTACAACCCCAGATGGCTGTAAATGTCATTTGAACACACACATGTCCTTGACATGTACTGCTGATGACATCCCTTCATAAATGCTGTATGCCTCACTTCTACTCAGAATTCTCCTGTGTCACTGGCTAACGACACTGTACTCTGTAGACTTCAAATCCAGCCCTAACTACTCAGACTACTTTGTGTCAGCCTTTTTGTGACTGTACATGACACTAACACTGTTGTCAAACACATCTGCTGTGCACATGTACAGATGTTGATTCCTCCTACAAAAAGTTATGATAATTTCTTACATAACAATGCTTTTATTCAGAGTAATGATGACAGGATTACATTTTTCTTACATAACATATGTAGGAAGCATTCTTCTCTGGCATGAGGGAATATGACATTCTGTAAACTGTTGCCTTAAGACACCAATTACAGGCACACATATCCCTTGCAGCAATAACATGATGCAATGCCTTAAATGCTGGCATATCTCACAATTGCAGTGACACATCTGCCATGGTGCATTTATTCTGTACAATGCCATGCATTTTCTGTAGGAAATGCTCATGTGTTAAAAACCCACATTCTGTTACTGCTTACATTGTGTGGCCTTATACTTTTGTGTATGAATGGCATCCATGGCCCCCTATCTCCCATATCCCCTCTCAGTCTCCTTTCTCATTCAAACCTGTTCCTTCATCTCTCAATAAAAACCTCCTTAGTAATATCAAACCCTGCTCTTCTTCCTCTGATAACATCCCCAACAAGTTTCTAGAAATTGCTACTAGTTCCATAGCCTACCCTAACTCTACACTCATCAACAGATCAGTCAATTAAGCTTATGTCCCTGCTCTTTGGAAAAAGGTTTTCATTATCCTGCTTCATAAGGGTGGGAACCCAACAGAATTATCAAAGTACAGACTTGTTGCTATACTGTCACCACTATCCAAAATTCTAGAAAACTGCATCCACAAACAACTCCTTAATCACTTAAATAAAAATAAACTTCTCTCTTCCTCTCAGCATGGATTCTGACTTGCACATAGTACCACTAGTGCTCTCTTAACATAAACTGATGCAGTTAACTAGTCAGAGATATGCGTAACTTTATTTCAACCCTTTTTCTTGATCCTTCTGAAGCTTTCAGCGCTGTTTTTCATCCCATTCTTATCACAACTTTCTCTCCTTGGCTCTACTGACAATACCATATTATGGTTCTCCAGCTATTTATCCAATAGACACCAGTCTGTTAAATGGAATTCCACTCAATCCCCCTATCTACATGTCAGAAATTGTGTTCCACAGGGCTCAATTCTAGGCCATCTCCTCTTTAATATATTCATTAATAATCTTTCATCTGCATCCAACCAAGCTAGTCTTATGCAATACACTGAAAACTCTGCTGTAATCCGGTCCTCCAATAACCCTACTCAACTACAAACCATATCACAAGACATCTCTATCTTCATCTAGAACTAGCTTACCAAGAATCATCTCTTACTAAATCCAAAAAAAAAAAAACAAAGCTTCTATTATTCTTTCTCAAACAGCATTCTCTAGATAAACTAAACTTTGAAATAACATCATTAAACAAATACAGAAATTGAAATTGTTTTTCATTCTAAACTGTTAGGTGTCACAACAGACAGCAATCTCAAATTTGATCTGCACATAAACAACACCATCAAACTAACACACTAAAAACTAGGCATGCTATACAGGACTAAACAGTTCATAACCAGCTCTTTTAAAACTAAACTTGCCACAGTTTACCTCTTACATTCAGTTCTCCATGCCTCCCCTATTCAAAATTCCTCCCTTGAAAACAAATTAAGTCAATGTTATAAAAAAATTGCAAAATGTGCTACTGGACACAAGTCACACTATTGTCTATCCATTAAAATAATAAACTGGCTTGAATTTTCACACCAACTTACCATGAATCACTTACTACTAATTCACAAAATACTTTGCAACCCCACAGTCTCCCCGCCACCTCTGTCCTATTACAACATTATACCCCCCAGAAGGAACTACATTTTTTTTCACAAACAACTTGTATCTATTTACAAATCACTAAGGTCAAATGGACTATCCCTCTACTCTTACTGTGTAGACAAGACCTGGAAGAGCCTGCCAGTGTCTACCAGTCAAGTCTCTCAACACCAAACCTTCAAGACCCGCCTAAAGGAATACCTTTCCAAATCCTGGATTTGCTTGTGTTCTTCTCCTGCCTAGTCTATGTCTCCTATACCTCAACCACTACAAAACCTTTCTTTCTACCTTTCAACCTTATACCCTTTCCTTTCAATTACTACCTTAGTTCTTCTACTATTTCCATTACGCATCCTCCACCTAACAAAAAAAAAATATATACTCACACAGACACACGACACACGACACACACACACACACATATATATATATATATATATATATATATGTATGTATGTATATGTATAGATATATATATATATATATATATTTATATATATATATATATATATATATATATATATATATATATATATATAGCGAGAGAGAGATTTTGTTACTTATATACTAAGTGTTTATCTTCGACGTGATATGCTTTACCAATTTATGTCCTTTTGCCGGAAATGTCAACGTATCCTCATTTGTATTTTTGTTATGTTATTGCTGTTTCTGTTTATTTGTGGAGCTTTTCTCCCCAGGCCTCCACTGAAAATGGGTAATCTCTGCCCATTCAGACTTTCTTGGTTACCAAATGTCAAATAAATAAATAGAATAATATGCACATTTACTCACGTCATTAGTCAGTAGACTTACATAGCTTGCTGTTCAGTTCCCAAAAGAGCAACATTATATGAATCTATTGATGTTACACAAAAAACATTGCATACATTTATTCATATCAGTTTTTATGCTGGACAATGATATATAATCACATGTTGTGATTGTATGGCAGTGAAAAGGTTTTTTGGGGCACATGATGCTATGAGTGCTCCTGTGGCATGTGCATTGAGTACTGCCTTGTACAGCATACCTACATAGGCATAATGTGGTTCAATTCTGGGACAGTGTATGTACTATATGATGTTAACAGTGTTCTTGGCAAAGAAGCATCAATATTGTACTTCTAATTGTTGTGTGGACAGTAACATGCATAGCTCATTTTCAGTATTATAAATAAATTAGATTGTTGACATTATATTCATACTCCTTTCTTACTTCACATGTTGATTTCATTGATTTGTGACAGCTGCCACTGCTATATCCTGTGTCATACGCAGTCAATACAGTTTGAGTCTGGTATCATCAGCCTGTCACACAACTGAGTCACACAGCAGTGGTTTAAACAAAGAAAATAGTTATGGCACATCAGTGGGCCACCTTTTTCAGTCCTCATCCTACAAGGTAGGGCATCCATACCCCTTATGATATGAAAGTGCTGTAAGTACTTCCAGGGTGTTCTTCATGACATCACTGATATGCATATTTCGGTGGCATCCATAACTGATATGCATCTCTCTGATATCTGTCCTGGCATATGTTTGAAAATTACAAGATGCTAATGTTTATATCATTCATTGCTCACAGGCATTATTTATTTGTGAAACAATTATGCTCTGTGTTATCTTCCTCCAAACATTTCCTTATTACTGCAATTCTTTTCTTCCCACTGCACAGCCTAATGGCAGATGACGACTTCCATAAAAGGTTTCTTACTTATGGCATGCTGCAAGAACATCAGAGATTGTTATTTAGACTCTGAATTGCTGCTATGTTACTGTTCCCTGTAAATTCTTGTGAGCAAGCCCAGCAAAATGATGTGTATGAGATGTGTCATTTAGCAATGGAAAAGTTGAAATGATGAAATGTTATTCCATCTGTGCTGTCATTTGTCACTTATGTATGTTGAGTGTTACTATATAACCATTTAAGTTTTGCATGACTATACAACACATGCCTGTTCATTACATGTTTATATGTAACAACCCCCTTTCCTATGGGTGCAAATAACATTTCAGTATAAAAACATGTCCCTTTCTGATGTGCATTACACAGCTGTAAGGTTAATTTTTTCTTGAGTATATATGCTGAAGTGGAGAATACAGCAGTGGGGATGGCTAGCATACATAAATTCCCTGTACGCACAGCTCATATGCAATAACTGCCTTTGCTAACTGTTATCACAACTCAGCATTTTATTAACTGCTATATCACATTAACTCCCCTTTGTTACACTGCAATGTTAGTTTTTATTTATGTGCATAAACGTTCATATTTTATAAATGTTTCTTTGAGACATCAGCACATTCACGTGTAGTATCTAACTGCATTTTCCCCATGTTCTTTCCCTTCTTAATTACTTCTACAGTACAATATATGTTACTTGCATACAATTCCCCAATTTCACTTGCCCTCCTTCAGAACTAATTCACTATAATTGCCCTTAGTGTTTCAGGCCTACAGTACCTGCTCACATATTAGGTTTACCTGTAGGCAAGGCGTTTTGTGTACATTCTGTGTTCATGCTATCAAGCACCTTCCCATGGACATAAACATTATTGCTGGTCATGAATTGGTGCTTGCAAACAATGTAGGTGAGATGAGCAGCATGCATATTCAATTAGTGCCACTGCTCATTGAGTGCAAAGCCTACATGATTGTTAATGAATCCCAAGGCCCGTCTTTTCCAAGAAAGGAAAAATATATTACTCATCAGCAAACATATTTGTTTGATGCATCGCATGTGTAATTATTTCATTACTGTATGTACTGATAAATATGGTAAGAATACAATGTTTGATGGCTGTCAATGTTTCATAACCTCAGTGTAGCCATACTGTAACCCTCTGTGTTTAAACCCATACTTGAGATTAAACATCCTTTTGTCAATCCTGCATTAGACAATGAAAATGTTTATGCATCCTAATTTCATTAATTGTATCCCTTGACCTGGCCATAGCTTTTGACACAATTCCCCACTCAGGCATAATAGAAAAGCTAAATAATCTCTGAATAAATCCCTGTGTCACATACTGGATTGCCAACTGGCTTACAGATAGGATGCAGATAATCAAAACAGGGGAAGTTACCTCTACAAATCATAAATGGAGTTCCACAGGGTTCTGTGCTGGGACCTCTCCATTTTGGCATCTAATTTTCTAAAGTAAAACACAATACCAAAGGCCTCTGGCTAATTGTGTTTGCAGATGACCGAAAGCTAAGAGTAGTCACTAAATAGCCAAATGACTTAGCCATCTTGCAGGAAGGTTTGTCTCAAATAAATAACTGGCGCCAAAATCATAGACTGAAACTAAATGCCAAAAAAGTGCATTATTGTATCCTTTGAGAAGTTATCCATTCCAAGAAACTACCACAGTAATAGTACAATGATCCAGGTGTTCAGGATTTGGCAACTTATGTGGACAGTGACCTAACTTTTGACCAACATGTATCTATTGTAAGAAAACCTTTTTGTATTGCACAACTTATAAACAAAGAGATTGTGTGTAGATCTAGAGATGTCATTGTTCTTCTTTACTCAGGTCTCATTAGGCCAGTCATTTGCTATAATGTCCCCTTTGGCATGTATCTGTCTGAACACATGCAACTGGAATGCCCACAGAGATATCTTACTAAAAGGATACAAGGCCTAAAAAACATGTCTTACATGAACCAACTCAAAGCCCTGTTACTATACTCGGTATCATACAGACTGCTAAGAGGTGACCTGTGTCTGGCATATAAGGCATCCTCTGACCCATTACTGATGGATTTACTGCACATCAGCAAGTAAAACTGCATCAGAAATAATCAATCAAGGGATGCAACCTCTTTTGCAATATCAGCAGAACTGTTTGGAAGAACAGATATATCTTGCAGAGGATGCCATCCCTGTCCATATTTACACACAACTTAGATCTATGGATATGAAACAGAAGATCTATCCTAAGACTGCCCCCTGTACTGTTAATTGACTGAAGGCAGCTCTTAAACGCTTTATCCCATGCATGAGTCACCATAAATTATCTATGGTGTGATCCCACTTATTCTCATTAAGGTTAATACATAATTACTGACCATGCAATTGTTAAGGCCAATCTCTAACCAAATAGGATAGGTTAATTCAAGCACAATATGGGGAACTGGATAGGCTTAAAATGGCCTGCAAGGGTAACTAGCCTAGTACTTACCTATGAACTTATCAATTAAAAAAATGACATAAACTGCAAAGGTAATAAAATGATAATTCAGAAAGCCATTCAGCAAAAAAATGTTACATAGATCTACTATCACATGCTGTGAGAAACAAAACACAAAATATAAATAAATAACCTTCATCTAGAAATAACTATGATAGGAAAATCATCTGATACCACTCTTCCTGTGACAATCTCTCTGTGAGACACGCACACAATTAAATAAATTCAATCAGAACAACATGCTAATTAAAAACAGCTTCATGCTCAATCATTTACAGCAGCATTTAGTATTCTTAAACATCATATAAAGGCAAGAAATATCTTACTGCTGCAATTACTAGTTTACAGAAGCATTTCAACATGGCATCCATGTTCATAGATAATTATCTGTGAGAAAATACAAATGGTCTTCCTACAACTGCATACTATTGCTTCTATTAATTATTAATGTTTACACTTCATTTATTGCATAAAAAGTTACTTTTGACTAAAAAGCATATGCATAGCAGTATTCATACTGTTAATGAATCTCAGTAACTGAAATGTGCCTACACCGTGGTATAAAACAGGACAGGCGTTCACTTGCATGCTGCGAACTTTATCCACATTCACAGTACTTTTGTTTCACTGACACAATGTTGAAGGGCAGGACTACAATGTAAACAAAGAGAAACTGAAAAGATATTCATCAATCGTGGTAAATAAATGATTGCTGAAAATCAGTAAATAATTATAAACAAGCAATATGAAATAATGCAAGGAAATTATGAAAATAAAACATTTTCCAAGTGTTACAAAACACTTTACCACAATGAGTTCTAGCAATTATCAATGTAAAAAAGATACAGATAAGATTTGTTTAACCCACATTAAAGCAGAGACTACAAATCTTTATTAGTTCAAATCCTATGCAAGTAAGACTTTCTTAATTAAAAGGAAGAAGATACAAATATACTGCAATGATACATACCCATTAAAGGGAAGATCTTTCTGCCTGAGGTTGTGTAGCATTATATAACCAGAATTCTTACCACACAAACATAGCACTCATTGTGTGAAAGTTTCTACCTGCATGAATGTCTTTAAAATTCAGTAGGTATATGCAAGGGATGGGTTGCCAGTTCCAAAATTAACAACACAAATCATCTCCTGCAAATATAAGTGCTAGAGCAGGAAATCTCAAATTCAAAAATATACTGCCACTTAGAAGTGTCCAGCAGATTAGGGCCTGAATTTTGGAATTTAAGATTAGGGTCTCTACTCACCACTGTTTTCTTTCAAGTAAACTGGAAATCTCTAAAATGAAAAAAAAAATATTGCAAATACACACAGACACACACACACACACACACACACACACACACACACACACACACACACATATACCCTTGTATTTGTATCTGCATCTACTTATCAATTTTTCTGTCTTTTGTTACAACATAAGTAGCAGAGCTGGTATGGAGGTTTATGAGCCAGAAAAGTTGTGTAAATAATATCCATGGCAATGTTATATAGGGATCATTGTAAATATGTAATGTCTATAGCAGTGCTATTTAATTTCACAGTAAATATTAAGTTGTACCGGTCTCTTTAAGAACAGAAAGACACAAAACTGTATTAATGAAAACAGTTTTGTTTAATAAGTAAGTGATTATAATATAAAAAGAGTGCTGAAAGAACTCCAGCTAGAGAGCATCTGCTTTGGTGATTGAAAACATGATGACCAATGAAGCTGTTCTTAGAGAAAGAGAGAATCATCCATACTGAATGATGACTTGAAAGGCAAAAATTAAAATTGTTTCTGCTAGATGAATTCAGAAAAAACTACCAGCAGACGCTGATTCCCAGGAGTGTTAGACGAAGCCAGAATTAAAGGTATTTGCTGATCTTTTGGTTAAACCACGAAACATCATTTGATTCCATACATGTTGATAAGACAGCTGGACTTGGCTGCTTTGATCTTTCACATCAGTAGACTGTAGAAGGCTTTTTATTGTCCCAAGTTATTAATGTCAAAGTTCCGAGAGTGCATCTACTGTTGCCAAATGTGAGTGTACATCAACAAAAAAAATAAGACGAGATGGTTGTGTGATATTTTGGGATTTATATGAAAGCACCTGTGTGTGATCCATGTGCCAAGATGGCCATAGTGGAGTTGTTCCTATAGGATGTAACAGATGCAGCTGAAGGGGTGGTTACTGTGGCTAAACTGCTGGCTACCACAAAAACCAAAATGCCTGCACTCCAAGTCAGCTCTCAAGCATCTAAACTTTAATAAATCTCAAAACATGTCATAAACCAAAACACCCAGACAGTGAAAAATGCTCTAAGCATACTGGTTTCAACTATAAGCCTTCATCAGTGTAGTAAATCTGTACACAACACAAACAATTAAATACAGTTCCCAAAAGCCCTATTGATCATTACAAATGCTCATTATGGCCTGGTGAAAACAAAGCCCCTAATCTGATAATCCACATTTGTTCCTTATAATTTAACATTGCATGCCATCCAACCTTTTCATTAGTATGAACACAAACTTTATTAATAATAATAAATGTAAATTTTGCAGAAACATGTTTCAAAGTATGTTTGTAAAGAGCATTTGTGACTTTAGCACATCTAATGCCACTCAAATGCTCTGATATTCTGAACTTGAAAGACCGTGATATTTGCTCCACATAAAAGGCAGAATATGTACATGTTGCCAAATATATCATCCAATCAGTGTTACAACTTCCATATACTAAAATGTCAAAAAAGTTGAACTATTCTGAGATGTAAAACAAGTATTCTTTCTGCCATACTTGCAAAACCTAGAATGTCCACATGAGTATCAGCCTATTATTTTTTTCCCATCCTGACAAAATTGATATTTCTTTATCAATACTGCAAGTTTTCTTATGATGATTAAACCAACTAGCCATTGTCTTCCCCTTCCTGTAAGAAAACCAACATTTGGGAGGTAACAATTCTTTTAACCTATCGTCCATAAGTAAAATATCCCAATGTTTATGCATTCATAACATCATGAATGATGTATTATTGCCAAACCTAGTAATAAACCTGATAGGTTGTCTCTTATAATTATCTTTCCCTTGCTATTTAACTAACACTGATGTAGAAACGTGTTGCACAGGGCTTGTTTGACAGTGTACATCTGCAAACCAATTGTGTTCACTCCTTTTTAAGTCATCAGTAGATGAACATATTCTTTTCAGCTTCAAAAATTGGGACTTCAGAATATTATTGATGATAAGTTTTGTATGACAACTGGTGGCATGCAGTAACATGTTGAACTGAGGATCCTTTCTAAACACCAAACTTCGCAAAGTACCATCAGCCATTATTGTAATTTGAAGAGCCAAAAAGGCAATAACCTTAGACTGATAATTTACAGTAAAATGGATACCCCACTTATTCTCATTTAAATATTCAATACATTCTTGTAAATAAGCAATATCAAATTCTCATATCAACCAGCAGTCATCCAAATATCTATGCCAGATATCCATAAAGCTCAAAAATACATTATAGGGCTCATTATATATCAATTGTTCCTCCACATAGCCCATAAAAAAATCTGCATATATGGTTGCAAATGAGGCCCCCAAAGCAGTCCCTTTTAATTGTAAATAGCACAGATTATCAAAGTAGAATACATTTTTAGTGAGAACATGCTCAGTTAAACAAAGTAAAAATGTATTAAAACCAGGGCTATATAACAAAACTTATGCCAACCAAAATTTCAATGCCAAAAGGTCTGCCAGTGAGAAATGTTGGTGTATAAGGCAGACACATCTAGCGTACATAACAACCAACTATCCTCAATTTGCATGTCATCTATAATATTCAAAAATTCAGTTGTGTCTTGAATACGTGAACGCACATATTGGAATAGAGGTTTCAAACACCTAGTCAAATAAACAGAAAGGGCTTCAGATAATGACCCCTTTCCTGAGATAATCAGTCTACCAGGGGGCCTCTCAAAATTTTTATAAATTTTAGGCAATATGTAGAAAATCTGTCTGGCAGGATTCAGCACTGTAAGATGATGTACTACTTCTTTAGAGATAATACCTTCCTCAATTGCTAAACGTATGAAGTCATCTATCTTTCTTTTGAATACTAATGTGAGGTCCAAATGCATGAATTGATGATCAGAAAGTTGGCTGATAGCTTCATTATAACACATAACCCAATTACATATGACCACAGCTCCTCCCTTATCTGCCTTATTAATAACTATTTCCTTATTTTGTCTTAATTAGTATAACGCTTGCTGCTGTGTACCTGACAAATTATCATGATAAGCATTCCTTTTTAAGCCATATTAAAATGTAAATCTTTCAAAACCAATTTTTGAAAAATAGCAACATGTTTGCTCATAGGAGGCATAAATTTGGGATGGTCTGAATCTAAACTCCTGAGAAACCAAGTCCATTGAAGGTCGTTGATCAAAATATAACCTTAAGTTCTGATCTACAAAAAGAAATCACATCTTCTGCAAAAGCATATTCGGACACCAAATAATTCAGAACGAAACCCATCCCTTTATTCAGCAATTTACATTCCACTTGTGATAATTCAATAGATGAAATGTGTACATTTGGGTTAACATTTATTTGTGTATCATCATTTGCAATATTGTTTCTAAACTTGTACCTACGATATTTGTGTTTTTGCCCACCCCTTCTATTTCTCCTAAAGGGACGTCAACATTGGTCTACTTAGTTAAAGGAGAATTTGAAGGTGTGGCTACTTCAGTTATATGTGGCAGAGGAGAATTCATCTGCACAAATGTCTGAAGAAACATTAAATTTCTTCAAAATAAATCTCTTTCTTTTACACTTAAAACTACCAGAAGAGGAAACCTTATTATCAACAAACTGCACAGATTTCTTATATTCAAATGATTTCCCATCATAATCATTCTGGACTTCATGTCTTTTTCAACCATCATTAAATTTTTAGATAACATGGAAATCTGTTCAGAGTATATAACCTCTTGTTTATATGGCTTAACCATATCACATAATTCAACAATTACATTAGTTAAACTAGAGATTTTGCGTTCATAAAAAAAACTAAGATTCTGACAAATGCCATAGAGGCCGACTGCTGTTCCTCCTGCCATTGTACATATCATAGTGGAGTAGTTACTATAGGAGGTAACAGATGCTGCCGAAGGGGTGGTTACTTTGGCTAAACTGCTTGCTACCCCAAGAAGATTATCATCAGGAGTTTATCTTACTACAGTCAGGTAATATACTCATCAGAATCAGAAGGGATGGGCTGAGCTAACTGGGCCAGGATCTTCTCAGACCATTTTACAGGAGAACCATTATTGAGCCTTAATGGACATGAAGGAAGGTGATTACCAGTACAGTGATAAAGTCAAAAAGGTGTCACTGGCCAGAGCTGACCTTACCTTAGAGACACCATTCCAAAAGTTTCATAGCTGGAAATTTTCTCGTGGCAAAATTGTATGGCCACAATTATCTAACATAAAGCACATAGTAACTTTATGGGTAGCTCCTAAAGGTCAGCATGATCAAAATAAAATGATGGAAATTAAGACAACTGACAAATTTAAATTACCTTTGAATACTGTGTCATACTGATCCTAAAGTATCTGAAAGTTTTGCTTCTCTAGTAGAAAATTCTTACATCAAGGTTCAACTCTGAGCCCTTTCTTATTTGTAATGGTGATGGACAGGTTGACAGACGAGATCAGACAGGAGTCCCCGTGGACTATGATGTTTGCAGATGACATTGTGATCTGTAGTGAGAGTAGGGAACAGGTGTAGGAGACCCTGGAGAGGTGGAGATATGCTCTAGAGAGAAGAGGAATGAAGGTCAGCAGGACTAAGACAGAATATATGTGTGTGAATGAGAAGGAGGATATAGGAATGGTGAGGATGCAGGGAGTAGAGGTGGTGAAGGTGGATGAGTTTAAATACTTGGGATCAACAGTTCAGATTAATGGTGAGTGTGGAAGAGAGGTGAAAAAGAGAGTACAGGCAGGATGGAGTGGGTGGAGAAGAGTGTCAGGGGTGATTTGTGACCGATGAGTACCAGTAAGAGTGAAAGGGAAGGTCTACAAGAGGGTAGTGAGACCAGCTATGTTATATGGGTTGGAGACAGTGGCATTGACAAAAAGGCAGGAGTCAGAGCTTGACGTGGCAGAGTTGAAGATGTTAAGATTTGCACTGGGTGTGATGAGGATGGACAGGATTAGGAATAAGTATATTAGATGGATCAGCCCAGGTTGGAAGGTTTGGAGACAAAGCCAAAGAGGCAAGATTACGTTGGTTTGGACATGTGTTGAGGAGGGATGCAGAGTATATTGGGAAAAAGATGATAAGGGTGAAGCTGCCAGGTAACAGGAAGGCCTAAGATAAGGCTTATGGATGTGGTGAGAGAGGACATGCAGGTGGTTGGTGTGACAGAGCAAGATGCAGAGGACAGGAAAAAATTAAAACAGTTGATCTGCTGTGGTGACCCTTGATGGGAGCAGCCAAAAGAAGAAGAAGAAAAAGAGTAGAAAATTCTTTTATGTCATGAATCTATGTCTAGAGCCATGCAGTCTAGATCTGTAGTAAAACATATGAATATCCAGTAAAAAAAGCACACCACCATCCTTACTAGAGGCTTCAGTCCACCAAAGAAAAAAATGCAAATAAATGTAGAAACACTCGTGGTCCAAAAAATGGCAGATAGTTCCAGTGTAAAAATTATTCTTTAATCAACTACAGATGTATAAGCGCTTTCACAGATAATGTCTGCTTCTTCAGATATAAATGCATACTATCTACTGTGTGTCTTTTATACCTTGAACCAATTAATTAAGTCATGTTCATCTTAAAGAAACATCCTACATCAACTAAAAATATTTTAAAATAAATTGTCACATTCAAACCAATTGATTCTATCCATTACTGTGAAAACATACTTCTTAAAAATGTTCCTATATAAAACACATATAAAAACACATATATAAAAAATGCACATATATAAATACACATACATACAAATATGCTTAGATGTAAACATGTACAGCTAAAAACTTCTAGTATTTAATATAAGTAAACCTATGACTCAATAAGTTAACATTTCATCTGTTCAATGGTCTCACTTTAAGTTTTGGTCATATTGGTATCCTATCATTTAATCCATGCCCAGAACCTGCTTTCAGTCTTATAATCCATTTTACCTCAAGCTGTTCTGTTCTGTTTCTAATGTCTCCCACCCTAATATTATCATTTATTTTACCTATAACTAAAAAAGTTAAATTATTTCTTATAAGAATAAAAGAATATTTTTACTTAATGTAGGATGTTTCTTTAAGACAAACATGACTTAATTAATTGGTTCAAGGTATAAAAGACACACAGTAGATAGTATGCATTTGTATCTGAAGGAGCAGAAGTTATCTGTGAAAGCGCTTATACATCTGTGGTTGAATAAAGAAGAATTTGTACATTGGAACTATCTGCCATTTTTTGGACCACGAGTGTTTCTACATTTATTTGCAGTTTTTTCTTTGGTGGACTGAAGCCTCTAATAAAAATGGTGGTGTGTTTTTTACGGGATATTTTGCTGTTTTTACCTTTCTGAAGGAGGCTATGGCAGAAGAAATAGAGAAGATCATTGAACTGGATTATGTACTGGAGAATATACATGTGAACAAGGTGAATAAACTAGACAAACTGCTGTATGTTACTAGTAATATGGGTAACCCACTTCTTAGCTTTTATGACAATGAAAAAGACTGTGTTAACTTGAACATTGACATTATCACAATTAAAGCTAAACTACATGCAATGGAGGGCAATTTATTTAAACTAAAAGGGCATCAATTCCAAATGTTTCACATGGAGGTCTGTGTGAAGGAAGGAATTGTGCCCTGTGGGTTACGCATCCAAAAAATGCCTGCACAAGGTTCTAATGACCCTGAATTACTGGCTGAATGACAGTCTATAAATTTAGAGACCAGTATTAAGTATATGGAAGCTTTACTTAAGCTTTCAAAATGTGAAATAGATCGCCTATCAGTATTAGTGAAACAGCAATTTGAAGAACTTGTGAAACAGTTTAGTTCTGACTATACAGATAAATGCCTTAATGAACTTATAGACTCTCTGACAGTATATGAACGTAAACTGTGTAAAATAAAGCAGAAGAAAATTATAAGAGATAATCGGGACTTTAATTCAAGCAATGTTTTCACCTGGCCACGTACTGGTATAATTTCTACAGAGAATAAGAGAAACAAGTGAATGGTAGCATGATTGACAGTGCGTCAACCAATAGAGCATCTCAGAATGCAGAGAGGTCTGTCATTTTATCTAACAGCACAGAAGTTCAACAGTCAGACGTCATTAGTATTCTGAGTGTGGAAACAACACCAACGACAAGAGCTGAACTGCAGGTCATTAGGAAGAAAACATTTCAAACAGTGGCACAAGTTCACAGAGCCAATGGAAATCCAGGGAATTTAACTACTCTACAAGAGACTGTTGAACTAGGGAGAAAGCAACAAAATGTACCAACTATTTTTAACACCAAATTGTTTTTTCCCCTTCCTATCAAGGAAGCAGGAGAGAAGGGGAAGAGAATGAGGTCAAGAAGCAGGAGTCAAGTAAAAAGGAAATTGGAAGGAGCAACAGGGACACCAACAATAAAAAAGGCTTGGGTAATCCAGAAGAAGCAATGATTTGGAACCTGTCGTCTCATACACTTACAGCAGAAGAGATCAGTGTCTTAAAGAAAGGATTATCTTTTATTCCAAGTCAGAAAATGGACTTTACTGAGGTAATTTTTTATTTAAAATTATTTACGAGAAATCTGACTTAAAAATTTCAGTTATAAAAGTAATGAAAATGTTGACAATATAGAAATGTTTAGGAAACTGAGTACATATGTACCAGTACTTAATCCAGTGATTAATGCCTTCGAAAGACTATGTATTAATGACATACACAAAATGAATGAACGTGATAGAACTACTAATTTTACGAAATACAATTTAACAAAGAATGAGTATTTAGCACTTAGGAATTTAGAAGCTAACCGTAGCATAATAATAAGACCAGCTGAGAAGGGAGGTCCATTAGTGATATATGATATGGAAAGATATCAGAATGATATGAAAATAATGTTCAGATATTAATTTTTATTCTGCTATAAACAATGCTAGAGTTCAAAGTGTTATAAGACACATTAACACGGTTTATATTGAAATGGTAAGATTGGCAAACAGTTTTTATGACTACTTGACAGTACAACATCCACTACTACCTGTGATCCAAGGGTTACCCAAATTTCACAAAGACCCCTTATGTCCACCATTAAGACCTATAGTGACTGGACAAGGATGGTCAACAGAACCAGCCTCTATATATAGAGAGAGAAATCTCTTTGCCCATATTTGAACAATATAGGGCATATATTAAAAGATATGAAGAATTTCTTGAATGATTTGTTTGATTTTTGTGACAATTATAGGAATTGTGAAAATGTATATTTAGTAACTATGGACATTACATCATTGTTTACGATGATTCCTAACAAAGAAGGAATAAGGAATATAAAAATGTTTTGTAAGTCTTACAAGGAATTCAATGAAGGGAACATGGAAATTATTACCAAGTTGTTAAAAACAGTCTTGGAAAAGAGCATATTTATGTTCAATGAAACTATCTACTGGCAGAGGAATGGCATAGCTATGGGAACTTCTTGTGCCAATAGCTACGCCAATGCTGTTCTAGCCTTCTCAGATGATGAGTTTATTCTAAGAGGCAGTTATAGACAGTATATTTTGCATTATTGTAGGTTTGTGGATGACCTTTTTTTGTTACGGGGAGGGACACAGGTACAGTTTAAGAATTGTTTTGATTACATTAACAATTCTACAAATTATTTAAAATTTTCAGTGGATATGTCATTAAAAGAGGTCCATTTCTTGGATGCTAACATTAAAATGGATGTGGAAGGAAGGATATATACAAACTTATACAAGAAAGAATGTCACTGTGATAGCCTTGTTCACAGAACAAGTATGCATCCTCCACACATATTTAAAAGTGTAGCACACAGTCAGTTATTAAGAGCATCGAGGCTTAATGCTAGAACAGAGGATTTTCAACAACAAGTTGAAAAGATAAGCCAAAATTTTGTGGAAAGAGGTTATGACAAGGATGAAATTGGTAGAACTAGAGACATGGTAGTTGAAATGAGGGATGATACAGCTAAACCATACTTTTCTAAAAGGAACAGTATGCCAACACATATGTAAAAAGAAGGCAGAAAATAAAATAAGATTCCCTTTGCTTTATTCTACTGATGTGAGGTTATACAAAAATATAATTGAGAAACACTGGGAAATTTTGATGACGGACAAAGAGATTAGTTCCTTACTGGAACCCAGATCAAGTTTTGCACACAAGAACATGCATTCACTAAAAAGAAGACTTTGCTATTTTAAGAATGAGAATATAAGAAAGAAAGATGGATAGACTTACCCATGTGGAAAATGTTCCATGTGTAAATACATAAGTAGTAGTAACAAGGTTTTACATCATGATACGAGTAGGGAATATGTTTTTAACATTTCAGCTACATGTGCCTCAGAACATATTATTTATCTAGCTCAATGTATGGTATGTTTTTGTTTCTACGTGGGGAAAACAGACAGACCCCTTAAAGATCGTATCAGAGAACATATGTTTAAGATACAGAAAAAAGCGATATCAGTGCACTATCCAAGCACATCAAAGTGAATGACAACACACATAATTTTACTTTTGTATTTATAGGTAAAATATATGATAAAGACATTAGAAACAGAACATAACAGCTTGAGGTCAAATGGATTATAAGACTGAAAGCAGACTCTGGGCATGGATTAAATGACAGGATACCAATAAGATCAAAACTTAAAGTGAGACCATTGAACAGATGAAATTATTGAGTCAAAGGTTCACTTATATTAAATACTAGAAGTTTTTAGTTGTAAATGTTTACATCTGAGCATATTTTTATGTATGTGTATTTATATATGTGCATTTTTTATATATGTGTTTGTTATATAAGTATAATTTTAGGAAGTATGTTTTCACAGTAATGGATAGAATCAATTGGTTTAAATGTGACAATTTCTTATAAGAATAGTTTTACTTAATGTAGTATGCTTCTTTAAGATGAACATGACTTAATTAATTGGTTCAAGGTATAAAAGATGCACAGTAGATAGTATGCAGTTGTATCTGAAGAAGAAGAAGTTATCTGTGAAAGCATTTATACATCTGCGGTTGAATAAAGAAGAATTTTTACACTGAAACTAGCTGCCATTTTTTGGACCACGACTACAAAACCTATGAATATGTTGGTAACAAACAAAAAAAGTGGAAGCCACAGAATGCCATCACTGAGATTCTGAAAGGGTTACCATATGTAGCATGCCTTTCAATGAGTGGCTAACCCCTTATTGTAACCCTTTCCAATTCAGAGATAAACCTACCACACTGATTTTCCAGAGTGTAACCATCAGTGTGGAGATCAGTCCTGTCAGCCTTGGTGCATGGTAATGAGGAAAACCGTGGCAGTGGCCTATGCTAATTAGCCATGTGCTGTCCTCATAAATACCTATGGCTACCAAGAGAATCACTTTGCTGTGTAAATTACCATGGTTCCCAGAAAATTTAACTTGGCCAAAAGATGGCAGTCACCCATTGAAATCAACTGAAGAAGCTGCAGTTTAGATAAGTTCAGTAAAGTTCTATGGAGACATAGGGATGGGGTGATGTGAGTGTGTGTGTGTGTGTGTGTGTGTGTGTGTGTGTGTGTGTGTGTGTGTGTGTGTGTGTGTGTGTGTGTGTGTGTGTGTGTGTGTATATATATATATATATATATATATATACACGTGCATGTCTGCAGGGGTATAAATAGAGCTGGATGAATGTGAGCATGTGTGTGTGTATGTGTGTGTTTGTGCACATGTGTGTGTGTGTGTGTGCGTGCGTGCGTGCGTGTGTGTGTGTGTGTGTGTGTGTGTGTGTGTGTGTGTGTGAGAGAGAGAGAGAGCAGTGGATGTCTGTCATACCTCTTAACATTGTTGCTCAAGAATTTTGGACAAAACCAAAAATAATTGGGGATAAATAGCAAAAATCAGGTACAGGTTAGGATTATCAGGTTTTTATTATATATAGTTATACACCATGCAAGGTTATACATATTTCTTATTTATCTTAGCTATAATTTCTTTAGTGTATGGTCTCTTTAATTGCATAACTGTGCTAATATGTACTGATGCACTAATTGTTATGTCCTTATTGGGTACAACTGAAATTTTGAAACATCATGTGACTAACCTCCAGTATTTAATGAATTATGGGATTTTTAACTGTTGTCTGATGAAGGGCTAGATCCCTGAAAGCGCTTACCACTGTTTTGTAAGGATTTATTCTTTGTAACTTTGTTTTGAGTCTTTCTTTATTTTTGTAATAAATTTCCCAGCTGTGGTACAGTCAGTGCTCTTACTTTTATTATTTGGTGTTAGTAGACTCTTACTCCAGTTGGTTTGAAGTTGACCTACTTCTTAATCTAGCATCCAGTACTGTCATTACTAAGATGAAGCATCATTTTGCAGTCCATGGTAGTCCACAGAAAATTATTTCTGACAGAGGCATGCAGTTTACAAGCCAACATTTCAAAACATTTGCCGAAAAATGGGACTTTACTCATGTCGCGAGTAGCCCAGAGTATTTGCAGCCAAATGGTTTGGCAGAACTTGCAGTTCAAAGTGCAAAACAGTTACAAGAGAAGTCAAAATAAGACAATAGTGATATTTCCTTGAATCTCAGAAACATTCCTTGTTATAAACATGTTGGTTCACCTGCTCAGAGACTTCTGCCCAGACAAACCAGAATCACATTACCAATCAGTAGTCAGTTGCTGGTTCCATGTGTCAAGAACAACAGGTCAGTGAAAACCAATTTGTTGAAGAAGCATTTAACCCAGAACTCTTACTATGATAAGAGCAGCAAACCACTCAATCAATTGCGAGAGCAAGAAGTGGTAAAGATGCAAATGTCCAAAGTTTATGATTGGAATGGTATCATGAAGAGTATTTGCCCAGAGGTGAGATCGTACATTGTGGAATCACAAGGAGCAGATTTTGGGGCAGAATCGAAAATATTTGAGACTGATGTCTGAGCCTATACCACAGCACATAGCCTATGAGAAAGACTCTATATCTCAGACTGAGTTGTCCAGTGTTCCAATTCTAGTGAAAGTTCCACAGAATATTCCCATTCCTGTGATGAATCCAGACATTCCTGATATGAGTTGTTCACTGAAGACTGTCCCTGTTGTTAAATTCAGTCCAGATTGTTATGTTCGAGATCCGCTCTTATCTCCAGACCATGTAGCAAATACATGGCAACTTGCACATGAACATTGTGCTTGTTTCTAATGTTTATAATAATGCATGTCTAACACTTTTTTTACTAAGGGTAATCTTTTTAAGGAGGAATATGTAGATCAGTGCATGTGTAACTATCTTTAAGAAGCTCTCCAAGGGTTTGCACAAGTGTATAAATACTGAGCACGTGCGAGTCTGACTGCCATTTTGTAGTTAGCTGTTGAGATGCAAGCATGTATGTATGTAAGTTCGGTTTGTTAACTAGTTTGTTCATATTTAAAGATGCTGCTTTTCATCCTGATATGTTTGTATGTATTAATGTTTGTATGTATTAAAGCATCAGAGTGAAACCCCAAGCCTTCTTGTTTTATGTATTAGAGATTAATGAGTGACACTTTCCTTTTTCATCTAAATCAGGATTTAGAGTATGCCACACTTTGGATACTTTCTCATCTCTGGCCACATACTTCTGACACTCTTGTGTCCAGTAAATTTCCTTATACTGACAGTACTCTATGGTCTATATGGTCACAGTATCATAGAGCGAGTTCATAGTATAACAACATTTTATTCTTCTGTCTCTATAATATTTCTGTTTAGTAATAGTTCTAGTCACCTTGCAGCATGAAAAACCATGGTCATATTTTTCTTAACTCAACTTGTACAGAAGTAGTTGTAGCATGACATCATTTTTCAGAACATAATTTTTCTATCATAACTTACACAGAAGTAATGACTGAAAGAATTCTTCTTGAAGAAATCTATCCTGACACTTCTGCTTAAGCCTTCTCTGTAACAGTTCTCTCTAATTTGTGTTGACTACTAATGAATCTGCATCCACTCTGGAAAGATGGCACAGGAGACCTGATCCAGGGGTATATCTGATAACCAAAAAGAGTCCTACCATTATTGTGAACTGACTGGACAAAATAATTTTCATCTGATCATTCTCATACTCAGATCAGCACTGAGAAGTAACTCAGTGAGACAGGCAGGAGGTGTAAGAAAAATGAGGACTAAATCAGACAGAAGTGTGCCTAGTGGTTTGAGTACAACCACTCTCTCTGAATATATATATATATATATATATATATATATATATATATATATATATATATATACATATACAATGACTAACATTCATTTGACAGTGCCTATCCTGTACTATCCTCTTTATTAGTCCTACTCATAAAGCATAGCAAGATCAGAATTATAAATGCTACAGGTGAAGGTGATCTGTCAACTTGTTTGTCATGTGAAAAAAATCTACAGCTTGCTAAAGTATCTGTAATCTTATTTTTAGTATCTAGAATTAATATGTAGCATTTGTATCTCACACATTCTCCTTTTTCTTTCTGAAAATAAATGCACCTCTTATAATGTCATTTTTTTTTACTTTTTTGTCAGGATTTAACTTTAATGAACTTGCTATTTTTCATAACAGCCATTTGTATTAGCCCTATTTACACGTCTACCCTTCCTCAACTGCTGTCATTGTACTTCCACAAATCAATTTGCAAATTACATTTTTCTTTTCTTTGTCCAGACATGCATTAAAATCATATCTTCTGTTACTTTTATCTCTCTCTCTCAAAGCATCTTGCCAAAAAGCACTTTTGAGAATTTTTGCAGGGGGGTTCCCCCACACCCCACAAACATATATACCAGTTAGAAGGTAGTACTTCCTCAGAAAAGGGGGGAATTCCCCAAAAAAGGAAATCACATCTGGTGCAACTCTCTAAAAGGGATTTCCTGCTATGCAACTCTGTTCATCAGTGAGATGAAGCTCGGGCAGTCACAGTTTGAAAATTCAAGCTTTGTCCATTATTTTACGAAATTTAAGTTATTATTATAATTAAGGGTTGTGGGCGGCTGAGGTGGTGCAGCAGTTAACATTGCTGCCTCACAGCAAGAGGTTCTCCAGTTCAATCCTTGGCTGGGGTACCTTCTGTGCAGAGTCTGCATGTCCTCCCTGTGGTCGCATGGGTTTCTTCCAGGTGCTATAGTTTCCTCCCACATCCCAAAGACATACTGTAGGTGGATTGGACACTCTAAATTGGCCCTAGGCATGTGTGTGTGCCTTCTGTGGAAGGTTCGGCACCAGGCTGGCAATTCAACACAGTAAAACTCCACTGCCAGTCATAAGCAGACAGGTGATCTGCTGTAGCGACCCCTAACTGGGAAAAGCCAAAAGAAGAAGAAAATTATAATTAAGTGTTGTGATATCTTTAATATTATGAGACACGATTATCCCTAAGTAAGTGATTTTACCATCTTTTACAATGTATTTATGCAATTTCTTATCTATTTTATTAATACAAAGCATGATTTGTTTCATCATTCTTTGAAATGTATTGATTTCAGGAAATTTATGTTTCTAGTAATTGACCCTGCCCACCTTTCTTTAAGGGATGGTGATGCTAATACAGTATCAGAATGTAAGGAAATGTATTGGCAATTAATTTCTGATGTTTAAGATATCTCTTTGGAGGAGTACAGTGTAGAAGCGGGTCCAGAGTCCTGGCTCAATCTCTTCACCTGGAAGTAGGAAGCTTGCTAGTACCAGGGTACTAAAAATAATAATTATAAGATGCTTGTAGAGTTCAATGGGATTTAAACCAAAAAACCCATTGTAGCAAGTCCAAGGACTTTTTTTGTGCCGATTCTTTCAGCCTGGTCTGTAGCCCATGATCCCGTAACTACTACTCCGGATTGAAAACAATTCTTGTTGTTTGCTATGCTTTAAAAATATATTTTGTCTGAGCTATCTTGGTAGCTGGTTAAATACACAAATACAGAAATAAAGTATAAAAACAAAGTATAAAAATAAATATACAAATTCCCTATGTTGTTGTTGAACACTTCTTTATTCGTGGTAGATGAGCGCATTCCACATAAAAATAGACATAACACAGAACATTGTAAAGTTCCAGCTATTTTATCCAGATGAAACTAAGTCAAACATTTAATTTGTTCTGTGTGCATCATAGACAGTTTTTGTGCTGTGTGCACAAACATACATTATTTAAAATTAGACTGTTACCAATTCAATTACATCTTAATTCATGCATAGCAAACAACAAGAATTGTTTTCGATCCAGAGTAGTAGTTACAGGATCGTGGGCTACAGACCAGGCCGAAAGAATCTGCTCGAAAGAAGTCCCTTGCTACAATGGGTTTTTTGGCTTAAATCCCATTGAACTTTACAAGCATCTTATAATTATGATGTTTAAGATATCTAGGAATAAATGATTATGTTAGTATACATAGCAAGTTAAGATTTTAGCTTTAAAAAGATAATTCATTTTATTGACTTTAATTTGGTAATTGGATGATGATTATTATTTGTTCTTGTGTATATATTCTGAAGGTTGAATGCATCTAAATGATTGTTTTTTATAAAGTCAAACAACTTGCTGATGAAAGTGATAAACTAATAAAATAAATAAAGTGGTTTTGCTATCTAAGTGTTGGATGGATATGTTTCTTTCTGTCTGTGAGCCTTAAACATATATTCTAAACATGTCTAAATGTTTGTTACACCTTCTAAATAAATATAATAATCCCATACTCTATTAACCTTATAATTAAATTCTATATTAAAGCCATATAAAATGACACAAACTTGTGCAGGCCATTGATTACACATATTAAATTCTTTGAAGAAATCATGAGCATTAAAGAAGTGCTGTATAAAATCTGCATTTGTTTAAACCTAAATTATCTGCATCAAGCTGTGAACTTTAAATTGTTTCTCTAAGAAACTAATTATCCCTCATGGTGTAAACGTCCAATAGTTCTGTGACTGTGAGTGTGTCAGTATGTATGGGGATGGGGTGGATATGTGTGCTTGTGTGATATCTATGCATATGTTTATAGTTACATGCACTAAAATATTGTGCAAATGCTTTTTTAAAAAAAACAAACAATCCAGTAAATATTCAGTTTGTCATTGAAATATGTCAATTAACTTCATGCAAATATGCATAAAGAATAAAACAATGTACATATCTTCTGTGCCTGTGAGTGACAAAATCAAAAATAACAGCTTCATGCTATCTAAGCAATGTCTTAGTGTTGTGGAAATATTACTGTTTAGTGTGCAAGGTGATGAAGGGCTGAGCTGCTACTTGTTGCCATTCAAGTACATTTATCATCTTAAATTGGTGGTTGAAAAGCTAGTCTTGTAGTGGAAATCACCTGCCACAATATTTTTAAAGTTTTTCTTCACAATCATAGGGCAAACAAGAAAGTTAAGCTGAGCTTACAACCCTTTATAAGAACTTTAGCTGAAGCAAGAGTGATGCACCATGCAACATTGTGGCCTAGTTTAACAAGCAGTCACAATGTTGTTGACAAATGAGTCAGTTCTGAAGGAGCTGAAAAAAATTAGAGAATCCCTTAACCTACTTATAGCAATCATGAAATTCATGGCAACAGATATCTCCCTTATCAAAATGGTAATTGTTGGTTATGACCTACAGTTATCCTCTGTTTGGGCCACTTTTTCCTAGCAGTATATGGAGCTGATGGAGCAATGCTCTACTATAGCTAGGCATGCTTCATAAATACAGTAGCTTAAAGCTAGCTCTCTGCAGCTGCAACATAAGGTGGAGGATCTTGAGAATAGATCAAGGTGCAGTAATCTTAGAGTAATTTGTCTATTGGAGAGTGTCGAAGGAGATAATAGTGATGCATTCATTAAAAAGGAGATTGTTATGTTGTGTACCAAAATGTGCCCAATTATTGAATGACCCCACAAAATAAACTCAAGAAACATTACAAATAGTCTCCCAATGCACTTCATTGTGAAATTCTTGATTTTTACAGATAGGAAGAGGAAATTAGACAAACCATGAATGTTGGGCACAAAGCCATTACTCACAGGGCACTCAGTGAGAATCACACTGGACTACAATGTGGCCTTATATAACAAGAGTAAGGTACTAGCACCATATCTAAAGAAATATAGAGAACTAGGCTACAATGTGCAGCTTCACCTTCCTGCCTATATCCATCTCTTAAAGGGCAATTTTCAGTAAACCCTCAATACACTAGATGAGGCAGAACTGTTTTTTGGGGGGGCTTACAGCCAGCCTATTAAGGGAACATGTGCTAGTGTTACCCATTCAACAGGTCTTCCCAGTGGGCCACTTAAAAAGAGCACTAGACCACCTTTTATTTCTCCAAATAAATCACCTGCACTTAAGAAAGTAAAAGATCAGAGGCGAAGGCCTTTAGACGAACCAAAGCAGATGAGACTAAATCACTTTGGATTCATCTGTTTCCTGATCCTATTCCTGTTTCCAGCAGATACTTTCAGTTAACAAAGGAGATATAGCAAGATGATGACATAACTACAAGGATGAAGCCATTTGCCACCCCACACATTACAGTTGAGGAAATTACCAAGATGGAGCAGCTCTGGGTGGACAACAGCACTACAGAGACCTTGGACACTTTTACCCGGGGAATCCTTAACTTGACAAAGTACTTTTTTTTTTTTTTTTTTTTTTTTTGAGCTGCTCTAGTTTTGGAATTCTCTAGACTTTTATAGTCATGCAGAATGTTATGCCTTAAGTCTGTGATGGGTGGCTAACTGCTACTTTTCTTATGTGGACAATAAGTGTGGAGCTAGTTACAACAGAACTGGTTACCAATTGTCTTTACTGTGCTATTTAATTAATATTGTTTTCAAGGGTGAGGACTGTTCTTTTATTGTTGTAACTCAGCTAGCTGCTTCTTGGCTAGGTTTTCTCTTTTTTATGTAAATAGCTCATTGATATAAAATATTCTGTCATAGTTTTGTCTTTTTTATATAAATTAGCTAATTTCTTCGTGCATGCTAGATCATATTTGGCTTGTAGCAGGTGCCTACTTACTAATTATCTTTTTTTTTTATTGGTTTTGTTCTCAACCATCTGACCACTGTAAGTTTTTGCTTTAGTCAGTGAATTAACCTTAACTCTTAATAATGTAGACTGGTTAATATCAAAGGTCCAACTTTAATTGGATTTGGAATTAGCTATCACAGGTGGTGTTCAGAATATTGTCAATTGTATAATGTAAATTAATCAATTAGAATGCTAAAGGAGCAGTATCCTCCATTAAAGGACAACAATGGGATTATATTACTAAATGCTCAACTTATCTGTCCTTCCTCTCCCTATTTACTGTCTCTGCTATGAATAAACAATGCAGCATTTAAAATATTTTATGTCAACTGTTGCTCTCCACTAGAAAAGCATCTTACTGTACTGTGGTAGTTTCACTTTCACAGAACTTTTATCCCACCCTGGAAAAGCTTGCTACAGTCTCCAATTCATTGATGTCATCAAGGCCAATGAATACAGGTAGTTTTCCGGCCAATTCTGTCCCCAAACTGACATCACCATGACCATTCTAAAAAAAACACCCATGTTGTGATGTCACAGCTCCCTGGTCATTCCCCTACCCATACAGAAAGTAAAGGCAAGAACAAAGAAACATAACATGAGTCAGGTCTCCTGCTGTGAGCTGTCAATCACAGCAACAGCTCAAATTACCCTTAGCACTTTGACAGCTAGGAAAATTAGGTATGAAGGGGGATGGGAGATGAGGCAAAGTAGTCTTCACAAAAGACTGCAGTTTAGCCATTCTAAAAAGAAGCAGCAGTAAAAAACACTTTGAAAGTCTGTTCTGTGGCATTTGCACTGTTTGTGTTTTAAGTAGTCAATGAATGGCTTAAAATGTTACTTAAAACTTACTGAAAGACAGCAGTGTATACATGTACAATCAATGCAGTGGCAGGAGCTTTAGGAAGAAAGAGACCTGTGTGATGTAATTTTTTACAGACAAGCACTGCATTGTGGGATATCTAGAGCCAGAGTTAACAATCAGAATTACTTCAATATGTCAGACCCCATGAGGTCAGATTCAGAAATTACATATAAAAATATTTAAAAAACTGTAAATAGTCCCAGAGTGGTGTTAAAATGTAGGAAACACCAAACCATGAAGAAATAAATATGTTTTTGAGTCTGTGGCAGCAGCTATCTTGAAACATATTAATACTTCTGATGCTGGATGTGGTTCTATTACAGGAAACTAAGGTTCAAAGGACCAGAGAAGAACAAGAACTATTTAGAAAAAAAATGAATGGCCCTAGAAAATTATGCTGAGCCAATTCCTCAAAAAAAGGTGTTGCCATTTTAATAAGCAAAGTTTTATGGTGGACTGTATTAATGGACGTGAAATACAAGGATAGCAGATGGATTGTGCTGGAAATTGAGGTAAGGGGATAAACTTCTGCTAAGGAATTTTTATGGGCCCAGTGGGGACAATCCTGAAAGTCTGAAGGATTTTATCACCTCTGTGTGCTTGCTTTTGTCACCAGCTCATGGGATTATGATTGGGGGGGGGACTTTTATGAAGTATTAAACCCTTCTTTGGACAGATACCCTTCTGACTGATACAGGCTTCCTAAAGTTGCTAGGGAAAAGCAATTTTTGGTAATGCACCCTGCAGGTGGTTGATGTCTGGAGACTAAGGAAAAGGATTATACCTTTTGGGGAGCACAAGCAAGAGTAGCAAGCAGATTAGATAGATATATGGTTTCTTATGAAGGAAAGGCTGTGGATGGTGAAAGGAACTAACATAGGAGTAGGTCTTTTATCTGGCCATAATCCAATAATTTATCAAACATTGTAACATTAAATGTGTTTTAATTGTGGCAACACAGAGAGATGCAACAAGAAAAGTTTTTGGTTTTAAACTAAATTAACCTTTTAATTAATTCATTGCCCTAATCAATGTGATTAAGTGAATGGTATAAAAGCACTAGTAGTTTGAACAGCCCACATCTGAGGAAGTGATTTTTAAAACAAAAATGTATTGTGGGGCGTTAATGTGCTGTGTTTCTGTGGAATAAAGTGAACTGAAGTGTGCTGAGCCATCCATGGGTTTTTTCACAATTTTCTAAGCTTGCCCTGCTCAGGGCTTTATTGTTTTGCCTGAAAAGCTGCTTCATTCTGTGGATTATTTTCATAAGTGCATACTTTTAGATGTGGTCAAGGTAGGGAATTTTGAATAAGAGCTGAGCCAGAGCTGAGCCAAAGCTCTGGCTTGGCACTTAGAGCCCATTAAGAGCCAAGCTGGAGCCAACAACAAAATAGAGAAAAATGTAATAATGTGCCATATATGCAAGACATAAAGATATCACTTTCTTAGCAAACAGTATTTGTTTCTCACTTCATTAGAACACACCAGTAAAAGGATCTGCGTACATACTGAGTTTCATACTAAAAATTAAATGGCAAATGTTACTTATCCTAAGCAATGAATACTTTGTGCATCCAGTGTTGTCATTGTTTTTTTATATCACAAACACCTGGCATTTTAACAGGGGTGTGTACAATTTGTATATTCACTGTAGCTGAATAAGTAACACACAAAGTTCCAAAGTGATGTGAGAGTGATGCAGAGCCTCACAGGCAGCATTAATAAGGGTCTAGAGTATATAGAAGTAGCAGAGAGTGATGCACTATGCTCTCAGGGGTTACATGTGTGAATATCCATGACAGAACATGGTGTGATATGGAGGCACACCGTATGTGTGTGTATGACAGGGTGGCTAGGAAGGAGGCAGTCCTGATACTGGTGGTTGCCATCTCATTGTTTATATATATATATATATATATATATATATATATATATTAATCTACATACACATACACTACATAATGTATACCTACAGATATACATAGCAGGCCAGCATAGCATAAACTAGCAGTGGTACCTCAGTCACAGTACTGTTACCATCTGCTTTGCCCAAGTAGATGCTCATGTCTGTATGACACTGGTGACATACATCATAGGTCTGAATGTAGATGGAGGCTGACCAGGTATTGTGAGGTCTCATCCCACTGTTACCAGGTAGATGCTCACATCTGTATGGTGTTGGTAGCATACACCATAGGTCTGAATACAGGTGGAGGCTGACCAGGTATTGTGAGGTCTCATCCCACTGAAACCATGCTATCTACAGAGGTTTATCAGCTAGATATTTTGTAACTGCAGGTGCAGGTAGCATGCAACCATACAATAAACAGGCGGCGGTAACAGAATTAACAGTAGTGCTGCCATATGCTGTTCCTAGCCACACACCCACATGTATGTAGCAGTGTTAAAAATGCATCACACCACCATACTGTAGGCCAGTGTGTACTGCCTGTAATCCCCATCCTGTGGAATTGTTGTTCCTGTATTGCCAAGCTGCTCAAATGCTGCTACCACTACTTTCTCATTGTCCTCACTGGCTTTCCACACGGTGAATCGGCTGCAGACTTTTCTGATACATAACAATTTGCCCCATATTTATGATTTCTACAGTGTTTCATACTGTACTTTAAAATTTTTTTTTCTGTCTTTCTTAGAACTGATCCAATAAAGTTTGTTTCCTCTGTCAGATAGCAGAATTTTGCAAGCTGGCTGCTGTGGGTGGCTATCTGTTCTGTACGCTGTTGTTGGTAGAGATAAGGTATCACCATGGTGCTTTGTGGGTGAGGGCACATGTATTTGCCTGTGTATGGTTGTGACCAATAGTTCATGTTTCTGTCGAATTGCACATACATAAGGCAGAGTAGATGCTTCTGCTTTACCACACATACACATGATAATGGAATATCTGTCTTCGGCTGAGGGCAGCATCTCAGACCTCTTCTTGCTTGCATATACATGTCTAGCTGTTGCTTTGTATTGTTCCCTGTGTTTATCTCACGCCTACATGTGATGATTTGTGTAAAATGTGTGTCTTTCAGCACAAGGAGTGTGGGAGTGGAAAGCTGCAGACTATTTCCAAAAGTTAGGGGGCCTTCTAACACATCACTTGTTCTGCAAAAAGTACCAGCTGCGAGGCATCATCTATCATGGAATCTTTCCTTTTGTGTCACCCTTCTGCAGTTCCTGAGTGCACCTCAGAGCTGTAGATGCCTCAACTGCCGCCTGCCACTGATCTGTGGCTGAGGTGGGTAAGTGTAGTGGCAATCCTTCACTGCGGACCTCTGATCCTTTACTGGCAAGTAGCCCACTATGTCCACCTACCTCAGTCCCAGCTCAGCTGGACCAGGTGGCGGAGGTGATAGTTGACCAGGCATTGATATGCTGAGTCACCTTATGTCAGTCCCTCCTTGTGGAGTTTACATTGACTGGACCAGTTGATCTGTGTCAATGGGCCACCTCAGGCAGATGAGTGTGGCCAATTCCATCATCAGCCACAATGATACAGGAATTCCATCTACTAGGGCCCAATAGTACCCCTCTGTGTCAACTGGCAGCTTGCATGCTGTCTGTACCAAAACCGTGTCCCCAGTTGTTTTCCCTCTGTTTATCTGTTTATGTTGCTACCCCTTGTTTCCCTCTCTTAGTGTGTGTGCATCCACCCCTATTTATCTGTCCTGTTTCATGTGTGTTTTGTGTCCCAACTGCCTACCATCCTTATGCATTCCTCCCATTTTCAACCTTTCACCCCTGCCCTTTTACTGTCTCCCCCTCTAAATATATAAAATAGGGGACTTCACCCAACAAATAATATACACCCCACCTTCTCCAACACTCCTGTCCCCTTGTATGTTCCTTGATTGCATTCTTTTGATTGATATTATCCTATAATTGTCCTACTTTGCATCCCTTTCATTGAACCAGTAATGTGTTCAGCTAGGTAGGAACCACTTGAGTGGCTTTACATTCTGCAATCTATTTAAAGTTTAAATAATATTTCTCTCACTTTAACTTTCAAACATCTTGAGCGTCTTCAGTTATTTGAGCTTTGTGTATTATCAGTGACTCAGGCCATTATGCTAGCATGCTCTTATTACTTTAAATGTACCACAGGCAGCCAATGAATGAGCTGCAGATTTTCTTCAATTAAATTATCAACAACTGAAGAATCATCAATTATTTGGTCCATTACAGTCCAAATGTTCTAGTCCAGTATGCCCAGCACTGCGTTGATTACTAACTGCATGACAAGCAGTCTGAACTCCATGATGCCAACCAATAAGCCTACCCTCAACCAGAAACTAACCTATCAGAGAGGAACTACCATCCAGGCAACAATGAGGCTGTTTCTGCTACTACAATCTGTCATGCTAGTATTGACACCATTTTCTTTATTTTGGCTAACCCAGTCCCTGGTGTTGATGTGAACACTTGTATCATTCACCAAATGAGCTGCCTACATCCCCTTGTACTGTATTTACTCCCACACAAGTGCCAGCAGGGCTACCATTACTGGCTTGGGTGGTCATACCTATATCTTTCCAGGCACCATTTCATGGTGTCAGAGCAGGCCTCTACTCTCCAGCTGAGGCCCAGTCATTAGAGTGACTGTTCAAGGAAGGTGTGGACCACTCCCCCCCTGGATGGGTGTACCCATCCTCCCTGCCTTTGCTATCAGATGCCTGAGCTACTATACGAAATGGGGTCACCTGGGCTATAGTCAGGGCTTTATATAGTTACATCACCATTGCAGACAAGCTTATTTCTTTTTCACTTAAATCACAAAATGAGTTTGTCATCCTCAGTTATTTTGCTTTTAGGCTTAAAATAAGCAGATCAAGAAAGTATATTTTTAATACATGACTGCATCAAAATCTGGTCTTAACTCTGCATGTGACTGAAACTAAAACCCCCACATCACATTAAGAAAAATTGCATTAAATGCTAATTTTTCACTTAAATCATAAACACATTGAGAATTACCAAACCGATGATCTTTTCCATCTTAAAAAAAAGAAAGAAAAGAAAACAAACATACCCAGTTTATCTAGAATATTTTCATTATTTATGCTTATCATACTCACCTAGGGCTTGCTCAACATGGTTCCTGAACTAAAACGCCATCAAATATCTATAAAACAATATTAAATGTTACTTTGTGTTTTACTTATGCTAAAAACAACTGTATACTCATAAGTTATTTGACCTGTACCAGTATAAATAATGAAGGACAGTGAAAACAGCGTGCATTTCATATTTAGCCTCAGGCAACCTTATCCCTGCACTCCATGCAGTCTTAACTAAAATATGATCAAATATTTACAGACAAATTTTAAATGAAAATTTCATAGTTTTAATCTTGCATGACTTTACAACAAAGAGATAATTTACGACAGCTGCAGAACTAACTTCCAGTCTATTTTTGTACAACTTTATTTTAGAATACAAAGAGTACATAAGACCTAGCAATGAACATTAATAGTTGCCCCGTGCACATACATCCAAGAAACGCTACAATATCAAGAACACCACTTGAATGAGAAACAATTTAATAGAAAGATATATAATAATTGCTGAGGAAAACCATCTAATAACAGTGTATAATTTGATGGGGAGAAGAGGGAAAGAAACAGCAAACTGTAATAGTTTTTTTTATTTAGCTCATAGGTTCATAGGTTCATATGTAGGTACTAGGCTATCGGCCCTAGGGCCTATATAAGTCTAGCCAAAAAGGTACCCTGGGTTTTGCCACCCAAGAAAATTATTTTCCTGTGCCCCCTGTCCAGCAGAGCTACAGAGGTGATCCCCGGGGTGAATTTCCTATTTCCCATCCAATCATCAAGATTTTTTTTGAAGAGTGCTAATGAGGAGCTTTGTTTGATATAGATAGGTAGTTTATTCCAGAGTATGGGAAGTCTCTGGGACAGGAATCTATCCCTCCAGCATGTTCTGTTTATTGTGGTGGCAACGTTTAGGTCCCTAGAGCGTGTAGCTTGGAGGGATTGGGATTTCTTTAAGTGGAGCATGTCCATCAGCTCTGGGTTTGACATAGCCTTGTATGTTAGGCAGAGATCACCTCTGAGTAGGCGATATGCGACGGAGTAAAGATGGAGTTTTTTGAGACAGTCTGCATAGGGCATCTGTTTGAAGCCAATAATTCTCTTTGTGAGGTATTTCTGTGGCCTTTCCAGTTGTCGTAGATGCCTTGTGAGGTACATACCAAAAGGGGTGTTGTACTCTATAATGGGTCTAATGAGTGATGAGTAGAGAGGACAATGACTTCTTTTTTCCTGGATGAGAAACCTTTTGTGATGAGGTGTACCACATAGAAGGATTGTCTGACTACTGTGGTGATGTGATTATCAAAGGAGAGACTACTGTCCACCTGAGTCCCAAGGTCTCTTATCACACTTTCGGTGTTAAGTAGACTACCAGCTATGTGGTAGTTCATGGGTACAGAGTTTTTACCAAAGGGGATGACAATGCACTTTTTGCATTGAGCTTGGGTCCATGGCTTTGACACCAGGCATCTGTCTCAGTGAGGCCCTTTTGTAGGATATCCACATCATTAGGAGTTTTGATTATGGCTCCTAGTTTGCAGTCATATGCGAACTTCGTTAGCCAAAGACCTTCTGTGTTAGCCTGTACTTCAGAAAAGTAGATACCAAACAGGAGAGGACTCAGGAATGAACCCTGTGGTACTCCACTTGTCACTGGTCTGAAGTCAGATTTGTAGTCTTCTACTTTCACAGTGTGGATTCTGCCCATGAGCCAGTTGACAACTCATCTTGTGACATAGGGATTTATTCCTAGTTTAGTGAGTTTATCTATAATTCCAGAAGTGGGGGATGGTGTCAAAAGCCCTACCGAGATCTAGATAGGCTGTGTGAACCACCTTACTCTTGTCTATGGCTTTGGTGACTGCTTCAAAGAAGTCTATCAGGTTTAGGAGCCATGATCTGCCTTTTACAAACTCGAACTGGGTGGGGTCCAAAGTTTGGAGATTACCAATGTCTTTGTTTATAAGTTCCATGATTATATGTTCCATGGCCTTGCAGACCAGGCTGATTAGGCTAATGGGGCAGTAGTTCCCAGGGACCGTGGTGGCTCTCCCTTTGTGGAGTGGGATAACCGTCACTGTGCTCCATTCAGTGGGCACAAAGCCTGAGGTGAGGCTATGACTGAACATGGTGCTTAGGTGAGATGCCAGTTCATTCTGTAGTTCATGTAGAATGCAGCCTGGGATGTTGTCAGGTCCCATGGATGCTGTGTTCTTGGCTTTGGAGAGTGTGTTTTTTACCTGTGCAGCCATGATTACAGGAACTTTGCATTCTTCCAGTATAGAGATTAGCCCTTTAGGGGGTGAGAGGGGGGTAAAGTTAGCACTGAACCTATCTGCCAGGATGTTGGCAATATCAGTTGGTTCTGTATATTTAGTGCCATTGTGCTGTACCTCAGAGCAGATCTGAGTGTTGCCATTGAGATTCTTGACATAGCTATAGAATGTTTTGTGGTTGTCTTTAGAATCATTGGCGATTCTGTTTTCATAATTAGCTTTGGAAGATTTTATGAGGGATCTCAACTTTTTACTGAGGCTGACCAGGGAGTTCCTCCAATCATGAGATTTTACTCTTTTTTGCAACAGTTTCTTTCTTCTGTTGTAGAGTTTGTTTATGGCAGGGGACCACCAGATTGGATTCCTTTTTTTGGAGGATAGCATCTTGGTTCTGTTAGGGATAGCATGTTCCATGCACTCATGTAAGTGCTTATAAAGTGCATCTGTGTAGGATTCAGCAGTCATACCTCTATTGTCCATCTGCATGGGTGTCGTGAAGTTTGCCACTTCTGTCTTAAGAAGCATGAAGTTGGCTTTGGAGAAATTTTTTACAGTGATTTCCCTAATCGGGGGTGGGGGCAGGATGTGGATGTCTAGGGTGATTAACTTGTGGTCGGATCTGACCAATGAAGAATTGACCTCTGGTGTGGAACAATGGTCGCCCATGTTGGTAATGACCAGGTCTAGGATATTGCTGCCCCTGGTGGGGGTGTGGATAAGTTGATCCAAAGCATTAGAATTTATGAATTCCAGAAACCACTGAGTAAAAGAGTTGGTACATGAGTAGTTTTCCCAGTTAATGGGGGGTAGTTGAAATCACCCATTATTAGGGTGTTGGGTTGTACCCTAATATTTTCCATTGTATCAGGAAATAAGGAATAGGAATCCTGAGGCATGGAGGGGGATCAGTACAGGTTAGGTGGCTGAAAGATGTGATATGAATTATAGCCTGGTAATGCAGGGGTGCTCTCTGGAGCCTTGAACCAGGTCTCTGTCACTGCACAGATGTCGATGTTCTCCATTTTAAGGAGTGCCTCGAGTGAATTCATTTTGAGGTTTAGACTTCTAACATTGAGTTGCATTAGCCTCAGCTTTTGCTTGCTTGTACCTGTTATGTTGGTGAATTTTTCATTTGAACCTTGCCTAAAAAGGCACTATAGGGGTGGCAAGAGCCTTAGCCAGTATCCGGAATCCCAAGGGCGATAGGTGCAGGCCATCTCTGGCAAAGCATTGTGGTATGTCAGTCATGTCATCCCAGGCAGACAGATACTGGATCCTCCTTAGAATGACACCAGAAGCTTAGCCAATTGTTGAAGTTAATCATTTTGTCCTTGTACTGTGGTATCATTCTGGGTGATGGCAAGATGCTACTCAGGGCTAGGGTCATACTAGCCTGGACTTCAAGATCAGAAAGCTCCTCCATGTCTCTTTTCATGTAGTCCAGAGAGGTACATCTCAGGTTATTCACACTAACATGGACAATGGCAGTGTCATATTTGTACTTGCTGTGGAGTGACCTGAGTGCATGCATTATGTGGTGGATCCTGGCACCCAACAGGCAGCTGACAGTAACTTTCTCCTTGTTTAGCCTGGTGAGTGGAACATCAGTGTGCCTGACTATAGAGTCACCTATGACTAGAGTGTTGTGTACATTGTTATGCCTTATGGGCTGTGGTTGAGTGGCACACTGAGTTTGTGGGCTATGTGTCATTTGGTTTGTGTTGGGGATGAAGGTTGCTTGCGTTTCTGCTTTGGAGGTCTCGGTTGTTTGAGCAGATTTTTATTGACAGCCTCCGTGAATGTTGGTGTGTGTTTTGTGTTTCTATGTGTGTGTTTTGGTGGTGTAGGTTTTGAGGGACTATGTGATGAGTGTGGTGTGGTGCAAGTGTTTACCTTCTCCTCTTGACTGTCTAGTCCAGTCTTGGGTGAAGAGATCTTTGCTTCCAGTTTGGCTATATAAGTGCATCTCTCACAGGTTGTAGGGTTGGGTGGTAGGAGGAGAGGGTACTCTGTGTACATGAGGCAATTGCTGCATTGCCCCAAGATGCCCAGATTCATCAGGTAGACAGGAGAAAACACTGGGAGCTGACCCTTAAACATGGCTGGATATGTGCTTATTTATTAAGTACTAAAACCTGTTTTCCTCTAGACAAGTGAGGAAGGTTGAGTGCTGTAGTAATTTGTAGCTTATTTATTACTTACAATGAGTTCTGAACAAGTGCTGAGCTCAAAGAAACAGATTTGAGTGCTAAAACTAAAAACCTGGCTAGTCCTAAGGGAAAATTTGAAGAGCAGACTTTATGGTGCTGAGAATAGTCTAAGCCTAGCTAAGCGGTGATGCATAGCTAAAGTACTTTTACCAGGACTCAGGCAGATATAGAAAGAATGTACAGTGGATAAAGAGCCAGGAAGATTGTAGCTTTGAACTCTACATTATCGAGAATCTTACTTGAATGAGAATAGAGAAAATATCTATTCAGTGGACTGGCACATAACCTTATTCTTTATAGATGATGAGTTTCAGCAATATTATTCCTGTAGTGGATAGAAAGTGGTGATTGTGATCCAGTATCTGGAAAAAGACAAATCAGTAATGCGCATCTGTAGAGTGAGACCAACTGTAACAAACATTAAACATCCCCCGCTTCTGTTGTGAAGATTGTGTTAAACCTGCCATTACTAACCAGCATGTGACAGCAGAAAAATTAAAAAAGAAAAAAATCACAGTTGAGTTTGTCTGCTGTATGTGCTAGTAATGTGTAGTTGACTTTTTGTAACATAGTAAGTCTTATACCTCTTTTTAATAGTGTTTGCTAAGTGCTTTACTGCTTTGAAATATGGCAAAAACATTTTTTTGCAACTAGTAGTACATGGAGTAGATAAAGCTCCATACAATACAAAGAATTATGATTGGGTCTCAGATTATAACCCTTTATTATGTGTTCTCAACATAGATGCCAAGATTCACTTCTCAAGCTTTGTTCTTGAAGTGAATTTCATGGCATCCATGTCTGGAACACGTAATAAGTTGGTTATGATAAGTGACCAACTCATAATCTTGTATATAATTTGAACATCTACCGTTATGCCTAATGTACTTACACAGCAGTACTTTTTATATTGTGTTATGACTATATATTCTGTAAAGGAATGCACCTTCATGTCAGTCCATGTAGCCTTATTGTCATCTGACATGTCTGGCAGAAATGAACACAGTGTAGGCATGTGGTCCACAGCTAACAAAATATATTTATTTTAGCAAAATATACCTTCTGTCAATTCAAACATGACTGCCAATTTTCAGGTTGAGTTTGAATTTTGCTGGGTGTTGGAAGTATGCTTTAAAAGTTTTGATTTAAATAACAGTCAGTAGCTACAGATGCTTTTCTGTTTTTTATTTTTTTTCCTTAAGATTTATTGAAAAGTCAATGCGACACATCAAGCACTTATTTTTATATAATCTTCAGTTAACTGATGGACTCTTTTAAAGAATGTTCATTTGCAGAGCTACAAAATTAAGTATTTTGCTCAATGTTTTTACAAATGGATGTTCTCTGCTGCACTAGAGAAGCACACAATCCCCTTTTCTCTGAAATTATTTGAAGCCAGAGTTTGCAAAGTTATTTTAGAGGTGGTATGAGGGTGGAATGAACCCTTGTCTAAGCCTGTTCCCCCCAAAATACCATTGACACTTGTTACCATTGCGAACAATATTTATTTATCACCAAATAACAGTCAACAGTGCAGTAATGCAAATACCATACTGAGTGCCATATATTAATCATATATACCACCACTACCACCACAAACGGCATAGGGCCACATAGCATAATCTAGCTTCCCCTAAGCATGCTCATCTATACTGGCAGCCATAGGAACCTGACCGGTAAGTATAGAGCACTGTGATGTACTACCCACTCCCCACCATGTATTTATCAACTGGTTCAGGAAATCATAGGTTCATAGGTAGGTACTAGGCTATTGGCTCTAGGGCCTATATAAGCCTAGCCAAACAGTACCCTAGCTTTTGCCACCTAAGAAAATTATTTTCCTGTGCCCTTGTCAAGAAGAGCCACAGAAGTGATCCCCGGACTGAATTTCCTATCTCCCATCCAATCATCAAGATTTTTCTTGAAGAGTGCTAATGAGGAGCTTTGTTTGATATAGATAGGTAGTTTAATCCAGAGTATGGGAAGTCTCTGGGACAAGAATCTATGCCTCCAGCATGTTCTGTTTATTGTGGTGACAAGGTTTAGGTCCCAAGAACATGTAACTCGGAGGGATTGGGATTTCTTTACGTGGAGCATGTTCAACAGCTCTGGGTTTGATATAGCTTTGTATGTTAGGCAGAGATCGACTCTGAGTAGGCGATATGTGACAGAGTAAAGCTGGAGTTTTTTGAGACGGTCTGCGTAGGGCATCTGTTTGAGGCCAGTAATCCTCTTTGTGAGGTATTTCTGTGGCCTTTCCAGTTGTTGTAGATGTCTTGTGAGGTACATACCAAAAGGGGCGTTGTACTCTATAATTGGTCTAATGAGTGATGAGTAGAGGGGAACAATGACCTCTTTTTTCCTGGATGAGAAACCTTTTGTGATGAGGTGTGCCACATAGAAGGATCATGGGGGAAAGAAAGGGAGGAATGCCAGTCCATGACCATCCACCAGGCTGGGCACAGCCTGCCCCCCCCCCAATTTCCTGACAAAGCACCTCTGTAAAGTTATTCCATAAGAAATTGCAGACAGAATTCAAATTAAAATTGTTTGAATACATATTTCTATTAAAGTGAAAATTATCTGGTAATGGTATTATGAGCTGTTGGAATAGCTTTCTGTCTGTGTTTTTATTAGTGTGAAGTAGTCGGTACGCTTCCCAAAGGTAAAAGGGCAAAAGGTGGTGCAAAACGAGAAGCTTCTGGTGATGATGACTGATAAAAAAGCACAAGGTCAAAAAGGAGCAGGAAGTGCAGTGAAGGTGAGGCATATACTATGTGAAAAGCACAGTAAAGTCAGGGAAGCTATGAAAAAAAAACTCAAGTCTGGTGTTCTCTTCAGTGAAGTGGCTTCAAAGTACAGTGAAGACAAAGCCCGGCAAGGTGGTAACCTTGGCTGGATGACCAGAGGTTCCTTGGTGGGTCCTTTCCAAGAAGCAGCATTTGCTCTCCCGTTAGCAGTATGGGCAAGCCTGTATACAGACTCTCCAGTCAAGACCAAGTTTGGCTACCATATCATAATGGTTGAAGGAAGAAAATAGATAAAAAATACCAATTTCCAGACCTTTTCAAAGTTTACAGATAAGGATTTAGAACACAGTTAATATTTGTGTCAAGTATGCAGCCCCATTGACACATCACTCAGCAGTCTTGTTTGCTATATATATATATGTGTGCGTGTGTGTGTGTGTGTGTGTGTGTGTGTGTGTGTGTGTGTGTGTGTGTGTGTGTGTGTGTGCGTTTGCGCTTGCGCGTGTGCGTGTGCGTCTGTGTGCGGGCGCACGTGCGAGCACGTGCGCGCGCGTGTGTGTGTGTGTGTGTGTGTGTGTGTGTGTGTGTGTGTGTGTGTGTGTGTGTGTGTGTGTGTGTGTTTGTGTAAATGTGAGTATGCAGGTCTCCCCTGAAAAGAGGCTTCCAGCCTAGTGGGACTAACCCGGTCAACAAAGGGTAAATAATAAATAAATAACTCAACAACCTTAAGTGAAATACCTAAGTTGTCACCACAAACTACAAATGAGTAGGTCAATGCAGTTTAACTACTGATAACCGCCGTTCTTTTTTTTTTTTTTTTTTTTTAATAAGCAATGCATAGAAATTTAAAAACACATTCAAAACAACACACCAGATACTAAATCTATTAAAGAAATAATGCCAAATTTACATTGAACAGATCTACTACAAAGAAAGACAAATGAAGACTATCAAATTGAAACCAAAGGAAATCCTTGTCTGAAAACTCCCAATGTTCAATATCTTTAGTCCCCAAAAAGGGAGCTGCCTTTGACATCCTGTAATTAATGAACTTCCTGGCAGAGTTAATGACAGCTGGAACTCTCACCTTCTGCCACACCAGTCTGGGAATGACCACAGACTAAACAATAATGGTGTCAGGAAGCAAGTTCTTCAGCCTTGATAACTCACACAAAATGAAATCGTTGCCTCCCACATGAATGAACAAAACACAAGGAGGCCTGATCAGTTGCCACAATTCTTCTGCCTGCACATAAACCTGGAAGTCCCCTCTGCATAATTTCAGATGCTGATGGGTCCAACCCCAGATTGCTACCATTGGAGAAAATAATGGCCCTGACTGCTGCTTAATTGATAAAAGAGTGACCCACAATGGCTATGCTTCTAGCTGTCAAAAGAAAACACATCATGAATATGAGTGAATATAAGTCAAAACGGTTGTTGGGGATCAATGGACAATCTTCTTTATAAACTGCACAGATCTGCCCTCCTTAGCAAGATCTAATAACCTCCCAGTGTGAAAAGAGTGGGAAGAATACCCTGATACAGGTAAACCTTGACCCTGCAAAGTCTTCTTTAACCACTTTCCCAGGCCTTTGGGTGTAAGGGCATGCCCAGAGTGAAATGTGAAAATCAAGCCTTTCGGGGGGAGGCAGGAAATGTCTCACAATGTATGAAACCACCAAACTGGACCCAATGAAGGCATGGGAACTTATTCAAAATCACTTCATGACACCAGCCAGTCTGGTCAGACATGAAACAGAAGACCCAGATCAAGACTGCTGCCAAGGGTCACAGCTATTTCTTTCTGAACAAAAAGAGACGGCAAAAGTTACCCACCTCTAAACACTACCCAAAATTGGCAACAAAATACGGTGGCAATAACCATGTAAGAATAATGATTGTCTGCAATTGCATGAATCCCTGACAAAATGGCATTCAACAAATTCTTACTTGTGGGTCTCCTAGCATCCTTAGCTCTGCTTAAGAATTTTCCCACCTTTTAAATGATCTATTAATCAACTGGAAATATGATGAATTTGGAAGTCTCAACACCCTCTCTTTGAAGCAAAGGGCTGGCAAAAGAATTTTAATGGTCCTGACCACTTCCCTCAAACAAAATCTGGACAACACATAGCATGCAATCCAACTAAAAGTGGAAACCACACAACCTTAGAAGAGGGAAGGGATGTACAAACTTCTTTGAAAGGCTGAAAGGCTAACACATTATACTTCATTGTACTAAATGCCCACAATTTGCACATCAACATATGAATCATTTATATCCCACCAACCATATCTGGGGTGGTAATATGGTGGGTTCATCAATAGCCTCTGGTGTCTGAGTGTGGAAAAGAGATATCTGCAAACAAGAAAAAGCATCTGCTAAGTTGTTAACTTTTCCCTGAATATGCTTCCAGTTAAAAGACAAAAGTAATTCTTAAGCAGTGTAATACTAAAGCCCGTACTCAACAAGACTTGGACAGCTTCTTGCTAAGAACCTGCAACCCAGCCTGGTTATCTCATAAAAATGATCTTAGAATTGGCAAAAACATCTACCCACACCAATGATGATATTCAAATGGGCATGGTCTCCAGAAATGTAATATATTTTTCACCTTCCACCAACCACAAATTCAGCTAAGACTCCAAGAACCATCTGCCTTGATAATAGGCCTCCATCCCCAAACTTCCTGAAGCATCAGTATAGAGGTGAAGGGCCTGGGTAGATAGCCAACCTTCTTGTCAAGGAGAAACAACACTGAATTCAGATAAAAAGATCTTCCAAATGCAGAGATCTTCCTTAACACTGGCCAATGATGTTTCAGTTTATCACCCTTCAGCATGTTGGCTATAGTTCTGGAAAATACTCTGCCTGGAGCCAATGCCCTGCAAGCAGAATTGAGCAGTTATATAGCTTCCCTCACTCCCACTTTCCTATTTTGCAACATTGTATAAGTTGCTTCCCCGAAGTCACTTGTCTGCAGCAAACCAATAAACAAAAACCTGAGTATCCATCTCTAAGCCCAAGATGACAAATGCTTTAACTGGAACCTTCACTTTCCCTTCTGCCAATGGAACATACAACACTCAACATAATCTGAGAAAAATTTGTAAGCCTTCAGCAACACCATCCGCACCTTCCTGTACAAATAAAATATTGCCCAAGTAATGGACCACAACTTGACTTAGAGCCAACAATCGCCAGCACCAATGCAGGGCTGAGCTGAAAGATTCAAAAGTTGTGCAAGCTACAGCGCAGCCTACGGGCATGAGTATATCAATGTAATAGCAGCCTTCAAAACACATACCGAGAAGGGGCCAGTCCTCCATCCTCACAGGAAGTAGGCAAAAAGTCTCAGGTTTACATAACTAGAGATTATCGATTTTTTTGGTAACTTTAATCATATCATCCAGTGACACATAACGTCCTCGGGCATCTTCTTCTGCTTTTTCAAGAATATCATCATTAACTGAAGACTTGGGGGGGGGAGGACAGATGGTGACTCATCTTGTACTCCCTGGCCCTCTTCTTCAGTATCAAACTCAGTGAGGATACTTTGAAAAATGGATAAGACAAGGTAACAAATGAATCCAGACTTTGACCCTCTACAATTTCTCTGAGAATTTCCGCTTTCCCAGCAGTTGATCTCAAATTCCTGCATAAGGAAATGGAGGGGTATGCAGTAGATTTTAAGGAAAAAGCAAAAGTAAAATCTTCCAATAATTCCTGCTTAGCTGTCTTATCTTGGTGACTTTGAAGTAGATTTGAAAGATCTTCCACTTTAACGGTGGAATGGGTGTAGCTACCTGCACTGGTGAAATCTTGGTAAATATGCCCCTTGACCATAATGCAACAAGCTGCTGCTTTGAGATAGCGGCTCAAGTTTTTCCCCAGTAGCAGATCCTTCTGCCCTAGTATTGGTGGGAGAGAAAAATGGTTTTCCTTGGTCCATCACTTTATAACTGGATGACCTCTCCCACAAGATGGACAAATGTGGCTGAAACAAGCTGCCCAAGCACAATGACCTCTTTTAAAAGTATAACATGGCTATGGTTTACTCTTAACTTCCCCTTGTTTATTATCACTCGTTACCAGGTATTTACAATGCTTCATTCCATCTTAGATCCTTATTAATTGCATTCAGGTTCCTAAATTCTTGATCATACAGTAACCAAGCTGACCCCTCTCACAAAAATGACATGCTTCCCTGATAATAAGGACATTTGTTAAAAGTGATAATGTAAGATGAGGCTCCTTTTCTAGAATGATAACCATAAAGTAAACAAATACTGCTTGCCAATTGTCCCATTTATGAATTCATGGTTTGACAGTCTGCCTCCTACCCAGAGCTGTCAGGGCCGAAACTAAATAGTTTGTTCCAGTAACATCTGCTTTCGAAACCCTTTGAATTCCTTTTGGAACTAACAAATCAAAAATATCCACAAATTCCCTCCTCAAAATGTCATCTTTAATTGCCCCTGGTATGGGTGCAATAATAGCTGGAAACAAGGACAAGGCTGATAGCTCAGAAGGTAGCATCCCTGAATGTACAACTTGTTGAGGTGTTAGCTGGGGTGAACCTCCATGGATTGATACATCAAGCAAGGGTAACTGAGGGAATTCTCCTATTAAAGCTAGTAAATCAGATAGGGACTGGAACTCCCCCATTCGCTGTTGTTGTTGAGGGGGAAACAAACTTTTTTCATATATCAGATATTTTTCCTCTTCCATCTTCTGTCAAAGCATCTTAAAACTCAAAAATATATTCTTCCTCTAACTGCCCTTGCCTCAAAACATTAACTCTGCACTGTTACCTTGTTGTCACCCTTCCTGCTGTGACTTAGAAGAGGTTAGCACAGGTTCAAGGATTCTTGCTTCCTGAGCATCCTTGCATGTTTTCCACCTAGGTTTCTTGCATGCATTGCCATCCTCTTCCTCCTATGTAACTTCTATGCCTGGCCCCTCCATATATCACTTTTTAGATGAAGGCTAACAATCCTTGCTGAACTGTTATACCTCATTGCCTGCCTCTGTGAAAAATGATTTTGCTTGTGATAAGATATAATCCTACTAGGCTTTCAATTGCTCAATCAATGCTATAACATGCAAGAGAAAAAAAGACCCACCAACGTGCCCCACAGCATGCCAAAAATAGTCCATGCAGAAAGCCAAAGAGGTCTAAAGACTTAGAAAGGTTACTGGACAAAGATAAAACAGCAAAACACAGAGCAGATAGCCTCACAAAGCAATAACACAGCCACAACCACCCAATTCAATTTCTGAGTAAAATAGAATGACAAAAACAGAAATTGCATGAGAATGTACTGTAACAGTAACACAGATATTAAGGAGAGCATCGCCATGCACAGAAAATATTGCAGTTGAAATCCATGAACTCTGTTACAAGAGTGGCTAATATAAAGCATCTTGTGTTGATAGCCCCATGCTTCATACATGTGCAGGGTGACTATGTGAATTGTACTGCTATGCCAGTACATAAATAAGAAAACCTCAGATGAGTGGTGCTCATTTCAGACATTCTCAGGCCAGCAAAGGAATGCCCAGTAGTAAAGTCTGGCATATTTGTATTTGGGTAAACTGGGGCTAAGAATAATGTAAATATGTGCAAAACAGGTGCAATGCTATGTTTATGCTGCATTTATTTGTAGCTTTAGTACTGCTTTTGCATATTTTTGGTAAATGGCAGCAATGGCAGAAAGGATTTAGTGGCTCAATGACTCCCCAAGAGAGCTTGCGTTGATTATAGCTCAGCACCACTGGCTAAGAGCTTATCAAAACATTTACAGGGTTTTGTTCACTTTGAATGTGCCCTTCTATAGACAACCTGTTCTTGCTTTAACGAGTTAGGAATGGGAAAAATATGAAAAAGCAGACAAAGAAAACAGAAATGAAGGTGGAGGTGGGAGATATATAGGTGTATTGAAACTGAATGAAAAACCCAAATCTTGAAGTTTACAAAGCTCACAACAAAACACCAACTTTGCAAATGTCAACATGGTACTAAACATGTGCTGAATGATAATCTCAGCACATGCAAAACGTAACATAACATACTATGTAAAAAAAAATCAAACATAAGAAAAAGTCCCTCCTCCACCTTAATCACATGTGCTAACCCTAACTGTACCACTAATTCTAACCCTACCCCTGACCCTCTACATATTAAGTTACTAAAAACACTATCACTACCAAGACAGCACTTGATTTCAGTTTTATAATTGTGGTTTCCTCTTATAAGTTTTTTTTTTAGCGGGAGAGAAGTATTTAATGTTTTGTGATTCACTCTTATGAGTCATTCAGTGTTTTGAAATTTTCTCTTTTTTGTTCTACCATTTGTGATAGTCTCTTTTAAGTTTTCTACCTTTCATAATATGCTCATACACATATACATATACATGTATATATATAAATTTAGTGGAGATATACTTCCCATTTTACAAATATAAAGGAAGTTGGAGAAGGAAGAATGGAAGACTGTTTAGGAAAGAGGGTGCGGGTATTGACAGACAAGACAGACAGGAATACTGTGTTCTATGTTAGCCTAACAAGTGGAAGGGGGAGACAGATGTACGGATATTAGATGGACATAAAAGGAATTATAATGAGACCCTCACAGGTAATACCATCCAGGTCTGGACAACCTTGCCCTGATGTTCCTGTGTGTGGATACTGATGTTGTTTGGAAGGTCAAGACCTCCATTGTTTTGGCATTTGGAGCCAACTAGGACATTAAGTATTGCACCCACTGAAGGATATGTTTATAGGGGCACCACCACCTTTGGAACAGCCCTCCCTTCTACATGCTGCATAAGATTTGGAAACTTAGGTTGATGGCTTTACTAGGCTGCCATGCCATGAGATGCCCACAGTGTGCAGCCTCCACTCCCACAGTGTGAAACAATCCCTGGATGGCCCAGAGCAGGTAGTGATCATTTCTACACCTTGTCAAACACAGTCAAAGTGCTCCTGGTTCACTTGGCTCTGCAGACAGTAAAAACAGACAGTGAGAGAGAGAAAAGAAGTGTTTCATAGCAAGTGTATTTATTTTACAAAGAAAAATGAGGCAGTGATATTTTTATTCAGTACTTTTAAAATAACAATAATTAAATATATGACAATGAATTATCTTAACAGCAAATACTGATGTGTACAAGTTCAGTTAAAGGTCTCTGCACTGTAAAATTTGAAGGCTTTGTAACACTGTATTTGCTTATTCACAGTTGAATAACTATAGGCATTACTGGGATGTATGACTGATACCAGTACATATATTTCTGGTATTCTCACAGTATAACTAATGCCAGTACATATATTTCTGGTACTCTCACTTCTTCTTACTTTTAGGGTGGTGTTGATAGCCCCATGCATCATACATGTGCAGGGTGACTATGTGAATTGTACTGCTATGCCAGTACGTAAATAAGAAAACCTCAGATGAGTGGTGCTCAGTCCAGACATTCTCAGGCCAGCAAAGGAACTGAATATGACTGATACCAGTACATATATTTCTGGTATTCTCACAGTATGACTGATACCAGTACATATATTTGTGGTATTCTCACAGTATGACTGATACCAATACATATATTTCTGGTATTCACAGCCAACTGGTCGTTCCTCCTACTCTGCCAGGCATCACATGTGTGCCTGCAAGAATCATCACACCATGGGATGTCTGTTAGCTCATCCCACAACTGACTCAAAGCATCTGTTTTTTCCAAATAATAGAAAAAATTATTTATTTGTTGACATTTTGTTTATCAAGAAAAGTCCGACTAGGTAGGTACACATTTTCAGCAGAGGACCAGGAAGAAAAGTTCCAAGGTATTACTGACACCTTTTGAGAACAATAATTTTACAATCTTCAAAAATAATGCAAAAATAACTAGAGCTTAAATACTTTTAACAAATTAGTCATAATTTGCGGTATGGACATGTGCTGAGGAGGGATGCTGAGTATATTGGGAAAAAGATGCTAAGGATGAAGCTACCAGGTAACAGGAAAAGAGGAAGGCCTAACATAAGGTTTATGGATGTGGTGAGAGAGGACATGCAGGTGGTTGGTGTGACAGGGCAAGATGCAGAGGACAGGAAGAAATGGAAACAGGTGAGCTGCTGTGGCGACCCCTAACGGGAACAGCTGAAAGAAGATGATAAATCATAATTTGCGGTATACTGCCTAAACTACATTGCTTCTACTGCCTACATGCACTGTTTTCTACTGCTACCTTTCTAAACTTCCTCTCCTTCTACCCTTTATCTACATTTATTTCTAGTCCCTCTCTATCTACAGTGCACTCTAGTACAATCCTTTGCATCCTAATATCCCTTACTTCTGCCCCATCCCTCTACCTTCTACCTCCCCTGATTTGCCATTTAAATTACCTAACTTTGTGTGTGTGTCTCTTTCTCTCTCCTTTTACAGTCTACCATCCCAGGTGCTCCCTCCCTGCTTTTAAAACACAAGGATTACCATCCTGCTAAAACCAAAAGACACCCTTGAATTGCCTGCTACCTAGACATCATTGAATGCTACCACAGTGAGGACATCCCTACTCAAGGAAGACTCAATGTATGTAGCCTTAAAACAAACAACTTGTAATCTAATCTACTAGCTGTATTTGTTATTCTGACCTCCTGTGTGTGTGTTAGCAGCCTACCGCAGCCCACTTGCCACTCTTCCCCCCTCCAGTTTTTTAACTCAGTCAGATTAAATTTTAGTGTACGAAGACTCTTCCTTCATTTCTGCTTGCTTTCTCCTTTGCCACTAGGTAACAGCATACACCACAGCAAATTCTCGCACAGCATTATTCTCCCAAATTTTCCACCTAAGTATAGCAGTTATTTTTATGTTTACTCCCCATTTGTACACTCACTAAACTCCCACTACTTTCCATAGCTAGAAAAAAAACACATTTAAAACTTGTCTACACTACTTTATTTACAACATAGCTCTAGCCCATCTTTATTTAATTTATGAGTTGCAGTTACTGATAATTTTTTATAGTCTTCACTTCTTCTTGGCTCTACCCACAATATTCACCCTGTGGACTCACTCCGCTCCCCTACCCTGCCTCCAACTCCCACCCTCCCCCAGTACTGCTAAACTTATACTGCCTTACCACACAACCCCTACTTAACAAGCAATCAATGACCAATAAGCAATTAATACAAACTTCCATACCCACAGTAATTACTCATCTTCTAATCCAAACCCCACTGCCTTCACCCTTATCCTACTATGGCCCCAATACAATCTTCATTCAACTTTTTGTTGACCTACTCTATAATACCACTGTTGCTTATCCCTTACATACTAACTGCTTACAAACAATAGGTGATTTATAGTTTTCACTCCCCAAGAAGCCATACTATCAGACTGCCTGTACCTAATCAGTTAGAATACCTGAATACTCCCCACATATCTACCCCTTCAAGCACCTCATCAATCCTATTAGAAATCGATACATCAACCCAAAAACTAAAAAATACCAAAACCTGCTTTTCAAGTTTCTGAAGTTAATTATTAAATCACAAAGTAATCTCACTATGGATGGAGACATCCACCCAAACCCTGGCCCAAACTCTGCCAATAATTCTAGCATCAAAACTACCTCATCCCAAATAACCTATATCTTAAATAGATCTCCTAACTCACTCCTAGTCAGCCATCTAAATATCAGAAGCCTAAATAATAAAGTTCAACACCTCCATGCCCTACTAGATCACCTTTCTCCTGATATTCTTTGTCTCACTGAAATCTGGCATAAACAAATCACCTTAGATAATGAGGTCATACCACCAGGTTACAATATATTTAGACACAACCGTACTTCTAAAAAGGGATGGGGGTAGCTGTTCTCTACAAATACATGCTAGAAATGACCATTGACATCCATCAACCTATCCAAAATACTAACGCTGAAATCATTACTACTAAACTACACATCAATAAAAGTAAAAGTATATATATTATCTGTGTCTACATCGCCCCAGGCAAAAACATACCAGTACTGGAGGACATACTAAACTGGGTATCAAATAATTATCCCCAAGAAACCATTGTACTCTGAGATTTTAATACAAACTGATACTCATGCTCCTCTGAACCCCCCCACTTACCACATTAACCTTTATGGATTCTCACAAGTCATATCCTCCCCAACCAGGATCAGTAACCTAAAAATAAAAAAAACTATATTAGATTGGATAGTTATTAACAATCACCCACACATGTATAAAGCCTAAACCTTGCCTGATGACATAAGCGATCACCATCTCACTTATATTATCAGGCAAAAGGCGGAAATCCACAAACAACCCACCTGCAAAACAATCTGGAACAAGAAAAATTTTAACCTTAAGAATTTCCAAACAGACCTTAAACTTTGCAACTGGTCAGTACTTAAACATCTTCCACTTGAGGAAGCTGTAAAATACTTTAATACTAAATTCTTATCCATCCTAGACACCCACGCTCCAGCTCATTGTATTAGAACTAAAACCAAAAGTACCCCATGGCTTACAGCTGCAACTAGGCAAAAAACCTTACTAAGAAATAAAGTTTGGGCCACTTGGCGAGCCTCAAAAAACTTTGCAGATCAACTCCATTATAGACAATTAAGGAATGACACAAAAAATCTGTCACATCTAACAAAAAAACTACTATTACAGCCTACAACAAAAACACCAAAACAAACCACATAAATTCTTGGCAACTCTAAATAAACTTCTCCATCCAGGACTATCTACCACCCCTCTCCACTCAACCTCCAACTAAACTTCTCCTGTAGAGGTCGCCAACTCCCTCAATAGCTTCTTTACAGAAACTATCCAAAATCTAGCCAATAACTTATCCCCCAGTGCACCAAATCCATCTGCCACTACACCCAGTACCCAAACTACCTTCACATTTCAACCAGTCTCAACATCATTTATGCTTAAACTAAAACCAACTACCCTTCCCGCTGATCTCCTCCCTGCAGACTATCTACAAAAAGCAGCTGATGCTCTAGCCTACCCCATATACATTATGACCAACAGATCCATATCTGAAGCTACCATTCCCACTATCTGGAAGCTATCCCATATCATTTCACTCCACAACGAAGCAGTTCCACTGACCTCTCAAACTACAGACCCATAGCTATACTCTCTCCTATAGCCAAAATCATGGAAAAATGCATCCAAAGACAACTCCTAGCCTATCTTCTTGATAGCAATCACTTGTCAAATTCTCAGCATGGCTTCAGACCAACCCACAGTACCACCGCTGCCCTACTATGCTTTACCAATATCATAAATCATAATCATAATAGTAATAAGCTCTCCTCAGCCATCTTCCTAGATCTTTCTAAAGATTTCAACATGGTAAACCATCAACTTCTCCTGTAAACCCTAGAATCAATCTCCCTAGACACCCATGCTAGACAATGGTTTAAGTCATATCTGGGAGGTAGACAGCAGGCAGTCCTGTGTAAAGATAACGTATCTACCCTTTTAACTATAACACTTGGAGTCCCCCAAGGATCCATCTTAGGGCCCCTCCTATTTTCCATATTCATTAATGACTTGCATAAAGTAATACCAGACACTACCTGTATTCATTACGTGGATGACTCAACCCTATTATGTTCTGCTACAACCCCAGAAGAACTACTGACATTATCCCAAAACACATTTAGCATAGTTGAAAATTGGCTCCTCTATTGCCGTCTCATACTAAATCCCAAAAAAACTAAACGTCTGCTGTTGTCCCCATCTCGTGAGACCTCCTCTCTAACCTTCTCCATTAAATCTAACAATGGCACAATTATCTCACCAGACCCCTCAACCAGACTCCTAGGAGTTATATTTGACAACAACCTAAAGTTTGATTTGCATGTCAACCACACAATTAAAACAGTAAATAAAAAACTTGGCTCTCTACACAGGATCAAACCCTTCTTAACTCCCCTAGCCAGAACTGTTCTTGCTCACACTCATCTACTATCCACACTTCTCAACACCTCCCCCTTATTTACAAACCTGAGTAAAACCGACCTGAACAAGCTCACAACCTGCTATAATCATATTGCTAGATTTGCCACCGCCTCTGCCTATAGGACCCATCACTGCCTTAACCTCAAACTACTAGGCTGGCTGGAACTACCTAACCTTCTACTGGCTAACCAACTAGTAACTGCCCAAAAGATTCTCTATCAGCCAGAATGGATACCCGATCTTAAAACTCTCATCAACCCCTACCAGAACCTTAAAACTCTTCGATCCTCTAACAAAATTCTAGCTTTCACCTTCAAAGCAAACAACTCAGCTGGGGAAGCTCTGTTTATGAACTCTGTTGCTAAAGCCTGGAACTCTCTTCGTACAGAACTAATCTTACAACTCTCTCCAAACCAATTAAAAAAACCTTAATCAATACTTCACTATGCAATGGCTCTGTCCTTGCTCTACCCCTGACTAATCCCCACACTCTTCTACTGTTCACCCAATTAGGGTCTCCTAGCAGTTTCACTGAATCCTAACCTAGTTACTCTGCACAAACTTGTTGATTAAGTGAAGTCTAGTATGTATTTTAAGTAACCTATAAAGAGACACAAAAATACATATGAGCTTTTTGAATGTTGGGCTGGGAACATGGAAAGTGACCTACAAATATATTGTATAACATCTATCTTGAATTATACTAATAGTGGAATGGTTTTAATATGTAAATATGTAACAGTTTCTCTGCATTGTATTTCTCTATTGTATTTCACATTGTATTATGCTGTTCTGTGTTATTGTCTTCAGTATGGAGCTTTTTTCCCCGGGCCTCTGCTGAAAATGGACATATATATCTAGTTGGACCTTCCCAGTCAACAAATGTAAAATAAATAAATAAATAATATTAAAACCTTGGTTAAGAATATATAAAACTTATATGACAATGATTTAATATTTAAAGAAATGTTATCCAATTTAGAGAAATTAAAGTAAGTTAGTATAGTACAAACAGGAATTTCAATATGAAGTGGAAGACAAAAAACAGGATTATGGGATAGTTACATAGGGAGTCATTGGGGAGAGAATTTGATTGAAGTAAGGAAGTGAGTGACTAAGGGGGAGTAAGGAGGTATAATTCTAACCTTGCATGTATGATGCCTGTAGAAGGTGTACGAATATTTTTTTATCACCTTTCCATACCAGCTTTGGGCTCAGCCTTGAGCTTTCAGAGAAACCATTTGTCGGGTTCAATAAAAATGAAGAAACTGGCAGAAAATTGAAACAACTATGGTATGAGCAACAGTGTCTGAGGTATGACATCTCTCTATCTGGCAGGTCACACACTGCCGTATGACATCATACACCCTGCATTGGCATCTTCTTTGTGATGCAAAGTGAGCACATTCATCACAGAATAACCATACAGGCATCCATATCATGCCTGAAGGCAGAGCTAAGGACAGACTGTATGCACATACATGAACTCTTCTAGGCTCATCCACAGCACTAGGAACTGAAGTGTGACAATGAATGTAGTTACACATTATGTACAGTTATGCAGTTCACAAAGCTGAACAATGAATTGTCAAATTTACATAACTTCATAAATTGACATTTGTTGAAGCATTTTCAGTGTCACCATTCTGAGTGCTACCGGATACCAAGTTTCAATGAAGGATGACAAAAAGTGAGTATTAATGCAAATTGTTGATAATAGGTACAGTTAGTATCAAAACAGAAGAAATAGGTTGTTACCATAAGATTTTCCTGTCACATAATCAGGACTAGCCTCTGAATTACTGGTAAAGAGGAAAATATTGTTATACTACAGTAGGTATACATGCTATTGGTTTTGCTATGTAAAACCATCCCATTTAGTAAACACTCAGAACCTTAACGTCAGAGGAGCTACATACTACTGACTGTGGTATTTGGCAAGGGAAATACTCAGGACAAAGAAGCAGCAACCTTACTGCATTGTAAGAAATGGCCCACCAAACCTTACTGCATTGTAAGAAATGGCCCACCAAACCTTACTGCATTGTAAGAAATGGCCCACCAAACCTTACTGCATTGTAAGAAATGGCCCACCAAACCTTACTGCATTGTAAGAAATGGCCCACCAAACCTTACTGCATTGTAAGAAATGGCCCACCAAACCTTACTGCATTGTAAGAAATGGCCCACCAAACCTTACTGCATTGTAAGAAATGGCCCACCAAACCTTACTGCATTGTAAGAAATGGCCCACCAAACCTTACTGCATTGTAAGAAATGGCCCACCAAACCTTACTGCATTGTAAGAAATGGCCCACCAAACCTTACTGCATTGTAAGAAATGGCCCACCAAACCTTACTGCATTGTAAGAAATGGCCCACCAAACCTTACTGCATTGTAAGAAATGGCCCACCAAACCTTACTGCATTGTAAGAAATGGCCCACCAAACCTTACTGCATTGTAAGAAATGGCCCACCAAACCTTACTGCATTGTAAGAAATGGCCCACCAAACCTTACTGCATTGTAAGAAATGGCCCACCAAACCTTACTGCATTGTAAGAAATGGCCCACCAAACCTTACTGCATTGTAAGAAATGGCCCACCAAACCTTACTGCATTGTAAGAAATGGCCCACCAAACCTTACTGCATTGTAAGAAATGGCCCACCAAACCTTACTGCATTGTAAGAAATGGCCCACCAAACCTTACTGCATTGTAAGAAATGGCCCACCAAACCTTACTGCATTGTAAGAAATGGCCCACCAAATCATTACTTGATAGTCTCTTTCTCTCACCCTTCTAACTCTCATTCATAGGCCTAAATTGCAATGTGCATAATGCATATAACTCACGTGAACAATTGTGTCCTTACACAAAATAACGGAAAGGAAAAAAAGAATCAACATAAAACTGAGAGGGTATGCAAAATGATTTTATATATATATATATATATATATATATATATATATATATATATATTTCTTCTCTTTTTGTTTTACTAATATTACATTGCTCATTCAAATGCATGAAACAGAAGTCATTGCACTTATAAAGGGTAAGGATGTAAAAATTGCTCAGAACATGTATTTCTAAGAAAAAGTTGTTACACAGGAGAGGCAATTTTATTACTGAGGAAAACAGGATTCTTATGGATGCACTTAGAACATATGGAAAAACTCCTTAATGGAAAAGGGGAGGGCAAAGCAGGCAGAGCAAGCAATGGTGTGGAATCAAGTTGTGGCTGCCTCGAATGCTAATGAGAAGGAACCACACCTTAGCATGATGCAGGAAAGGAGCCAATGACATGGTTGGTCATGCAAGGACTAAAGCTATGCAGAATGCAATTGCCCATAGTAGTGCTGGTGATGGGCTTTCCAATGTCTAACCCTTAACACCTGATGAGGAGTACCTGATTTATTTACAAGGTGATGACTATGATATAGAAGACAAAGGTGCAGGACTGACTCAAGGTGCCAGAAATAATTCACAAGTTTTTATTCCACCATTTTTGAAACTACTGAAATGTATTCTCTTTTAGGCACAATCTACTAGCGTGTTAACCTGGACATGCAGTAGTATACAGAACAAACAAAAGCTTAAATAAAAACTTTAAAGAAGAAATTTTCATCACTTATATGAGTGAAGTACTATCATGGCAGCAGTATGTAGGGACATAGTGATCAATGCATTCATTTACACTCTGCAAGACTCTGTAGCACCTTATCTTTGACAAACTAGATTTCTTTCATTTAATGTTAATTTGAGGCATGCTCACCTGCTTCTGATATATTTTAGAGGGGAGGGACAGGAGTGGCTCATAATGCATTAAAGTGTCTTTCCCATCATACAGGATTCAGGCAAATAAACACCTATAGGTGTCTGATTAGCAACATCTCTGGCAAACATATCTAATAGGAATGGATTGTATAATTCTCCATGCTTTGGTGAACTCCATTCCTAACAAAATAAAATATTATCCCTTAAGTGTTTTTCTACAAAAATGTACATTTGTTTCTACTAATAAATGGTCATTGATTTTTATTTCTATTAAGTAGAATGGCTCAAGCACTAAAATAAAATCTACACTGACATTAGTGCATACCTCATAGTTTTACCTCCAGCATTAAGGAAAAATAATATATGTGCATGTGCATGTGCGTGTGCGTGTGCGTGTGTGTGTGTGTGTGTGTGTGTGTGTGTGTGTGTGTGTGTGTGTGTGTGTGCGTGTGTGTGTGTGTGTGTGTGTGTGTGTGTGTGTGTGTATGTGAGCACTTGTGCATGTGTGTGTGTGTGTGTGTGTGTGTGTGTGTGTGTGTGTGTGTGTGTGTGTGTGTGTGTGTGTGTGTGTGTGTGTGTGTGTGTAAACAGCCTAAATTAGACACACTTTTTAAATGCTACCTACTATTAACTTAGAAATTCTGAAAAAAATCAAGTTTTAGGAGGGATGGAGCAAAACTCTGATGAAGCACTGGTGTGCCCCAACAAAAATTGGGGCAATCAAGAGGTATGTGGGGCAGGGGGGTATTATGGCACCACTGTCACCTGATTATCATACCCTGCTCTGCATCAACATAAATTATGTAAAATGCAATCAATTAAAGATATGTCTTCCAGACTGCCTGCTATAGGTAAAAATGCATCTTTCCAGCATGAAAGTGCTTTCCACAGGGCATATCATACCTCCCCACCTCTAGGCGGTCTGTTATTTCCCTATAACACCCACTCTGGCAAACATTACTGTGCATTTTGCACATACTCTAAATGCATTATCAGTCAGTAAAACAATTACAGCATGTTAGTCACAACTACTGCTAAACAACACTTCCATTTTCTTCCTTAAATGTAGTTCTACATGAATATGAACAGATTCTTCTGGTGTGCAAATACCTGAGGTAGGGCATCAAAAATCAGTTAGGTTCTACCTTTTGGACCTCTTCAACATCACTTGGAGACAACAGGGCTGAATTTTATTCCAGGTATGCTAAGGGATAAATTAGTTAATAGAAGGTCAGCAAACAGAAATGAATATGACTGATTAAGTCTTGCTCCACATAAAAGTTCAAGATGCTGAGATGAACATCACAGATTAAGTCTCGTACGGTACCACAAATTTCACAATGTCATATTATATCATGTAGTATCATTGTGTAAAGTAGCTGCAAAGGAAATCACTCAATCATTGACACTATCCAGAATAAATGACCTTGCAGTAGCACTTATGTTATACCATTGTAAGTAAATGTATTTTTTTCCCACTGACTTAGAATTGCATACATGTAGTTCTGTTATTGCATTCAAATTGCACCTTATAATTCCTTCTCCATAACTTTATAAACTCCTAATAGTTTACAAAAGCATACACACCAAGAAACAGTTTGGAGGCTTGTCATTTCCCCTGTGACACCTCTTTCATATGTAGAAAAATATAGGATTGCTCTGAAAAAATCTGTTTGGACACAGGAGCATGCATATTCCGTAATATAGAAGGCAACCCAGCTGGCAACCAAAGGGGTTAAATTTGTGAATAGCCAGTCATGCATAATGACCACTAGCTATTAACATGTTCTCCATTCACTTCACTAGTTAGAATTCATTCAAGCATGTGTGTGTGTGTGTGTGTGTGTGTGTGTGTGTGTGTGTGTGTGTGTGTGTGTGTGCGTGTGTGCGTGTGCGTGTGCGTGTGTGCGTGTGCGTGCGTGCGTGTGCGTGTGTGTGTGTGTGTGTGTGTGTGTGTGTGTGTGTTGTGTGTGTGTGTGTGTGTGTGTGTGTGTGTGTGTGTGTATGTGTGTGAAATGAAATGTTTGGGATGTATAAAAATTAGTTTATCCAGCCTAGATCACATCTGTCCTTCACCTCCTCCATCTACCACCTAAAATGGCAGGTTTATAAATGCCTTTTTCATTAAGTCTGCATGTGGTGACCACCGGAGTACCTGCCTGCAGGTATGGGTAACAGAGGCTGGGCTACTAATGTTGACAAAGCCCTGTTCCAGATTAACAAGCCACTAGGGAATGAAGAAAGGAAGTATATAGTCATATGGAATGGAGGATGGCCAGCAGCACTCTATTTAGTAGCTGCTTGGCATTCAAATGCACAGTATTAGAAGGTAGTGGACTGATAGGTAGGCCATATTATTAGAATAATGTGATTAAAAGTTATAGCATGCCTGCTGTTGGCATGCTACCAAGAGAAAATGTAATTGGAGGTGATACCTGATGTCAGGCAATGGAAATGGAGGACCATTGTTTGCTTATTTCTGTATCTGATTTTGAATTGCCCTTCACATTCTCCTTTTCCTCTCATATACATGTAGTGATAAAATCCTCAGTGCTTCTTGCATGTGTCCTCTAGTACGTAAATCACATGTTCAACATATAACTACAAGTCCAGTCTTGCATTTAGGGCATCGTTATATGTTATATGTAATAGATAGATGTAGATCATAAAAACTGTGCAGGTATAGTGACAGACCCAGCTGGTAACACACTGTCTTGTGTTGACAAATGAAAGAGTACCAGGCCAGAAAATTCCGCTGAACTAAAATTCATTTACTTTGCATTTTCAAAGGCCATGTACCAGCTAGTTGGACTCGTTATTTAGCCAGAATGTTATACTGAGATCAGGCACATGGTTATATGATGTAACTAGTTATTTCACAATCAAGTGTCATAACCTGTAGGTAGTATCTTATTCTATATGATTGTACAATGGGTAAGGTAATGCAGTAGATAGTAGATGTTCTATGACACTCTGTTAAAAAGTATCTTCCCCTCTAATTATTTAATTAGGATCCCAGACAATGCTGTTTGCTGTTATATATGTGCATCATGTTTTTAAGTGCCAAGAAATTAGTCACGTCCACACCCCCAGACGTCTTACCCTAAAGTCAACCAGCTGTCTGATTGAGCACCATCATCTAGAGGCTCTACTTTTGGCCTTTAAAGCACTTAGTCCTCTCACCACAGTCAGTTGCAAATATATATTTTTCCCTAAGCAGACATAAATGCAAAATTAAGGTAAAATAGAATCAAAGTTTCTCAGAGAAAAAATTCTACTGATGGAGCTCACTATTATATTTACTCATAAAGCACTTGAGTATAACAGAATAGTCATGTGAGAAGCTTTTAAACTATGGATTAGGCATGCAGCATTTTTTCACATCATTTACCTCAGTAAAGCTGTCAGTTAAAAGTGTCAGAGTGATAAGATTTTGATGACTGAGCTATCAATGTTCAGTTATCTAATGGGTCTCTTGAATGCTCACTGACTCTTACGCAGAAGCAACATCGCATCTTATAATTACAACTGTCTGTATAATGAGAGGCAAAAATAGTGTTCAGAATATGTCAGTGATGAACATTGTGTTGTTTGGGAATTCAGCTTTCCTATCAATACTGACAAGAATGTTAGCCCAAAAGACTTGAAGTTGTGGAGTTCTTTGAGAATGCTGAAAATGTTGCTTAAAAGGTTTTGCTTCTCCATGATTGTCTACTTTTTAATGCTTCTATATGCAGGTGCTTTGAAAGGTGTCCTGTTGCAGAAGAGGTGTTCCTATAATATGCTAAAGGAGTCATATATCAACCTACTGAGCAGCTCTTCTCCAGTGCAAGTGTAATCTGTAATTAAAAAAAATTGCCCGTCTTGTTTCTTGTGCAGTGGATTCTTTGCCTGAGGATACCAACATTCTCAATATCAGATCTCCGAACATGATCTGTTAAACTGTATCTTTTTTGTCAGTTGTAGCAACAGTGTCATTAACAAATGCTTTGTTAAGCCATTGTTATGATAGTAACAACCAAAAATAGGGATATAACCACCACTCAGTGACCAATAACCAGAGAGAAAGGTGGTTAAAAGGCGAGCTATGTACAACATGGAGGCTGCTGCTTAACCATGGCACAACAATCCTTTATTAAAATAACACACACAAGAAAATAATTAAGCGCTTTTGTCCAGCTTTGATCAAGACTTCTTCAGATGCTAGATAAAGGATTATTGTGCCATGGTTAAGCAGAAGCCTCCGTGTTGTATGTAGCTAGCCTTTTAACCACCTTTTTCTCTGGTCATTGTTATGATAGTGTAAATATGGCAGTGTGAATAACCATGACAGTCAAGTTTTTTGGGAGGTAGAAATGGGACTGTTAACCATGACTTTTTGGGAGACTTTCAGGTGGGATCACAGGAAAGGAATCAGGAGATCAACTTGCTGATGAAACATGAACGCGCACAATTACATCATGCATAGATTAATTCTGTTACACAGATTTTAAATGGCACAAAATAAAGATGTATATTAATAACTAATTACAGGATATGGCTTATTTTGAGATGTTCTCATGATTATTCTGGTTTCTAGCAAGAGGAATCCAGAGAATAAATGCACACCTGTCATGAACAAATCTCAGTATAAGCATCTTGTGGATTGTTGCTCTTATGTCAGATTTTTCATTGTTTTTACCTTTGGGTGTATTTAATTGGATTTTATTGTTTGCAACATATTTTTGCATGTATAAAAAACAAACAAACAAACATGCAAGCAAGAATTATTGCAGAGAGTGTAGGCATGCCTGATTACATAAAATGGTTTGGGGAAATGAGATGAGAAGATGCTGTAAATGTGTTACTTCTTAATGATGGGATTCAAATTGGGGGTGTAAACAGTGCAGTCAGCATTATAACATGTACAGCATGATGCAGACGTGTTTTGCCACTGAAACAGCTATTAGTGATAATGCACATCTAAATGCAGGTTACAGGGGCCATTGTTAAAGGTATCACAGAAACATTCTTTGACAATATTGCATGATGTTTCTGGTATTGTTTATGGTGAAAAGATGAGCACATTTAGATGATAAGCCAGCGCTCCTAGAAGCCACTAAGTAGTGATGCAATAGAAGGAATTTTATACCACAGGAAAAATAAATGGATTTCTACCTTGCAGTCTTCAAATGTCACTTAGAAGGCCTTTCCTTATGTGAGTCTTGGGGAATTTGTCAAAGTTAAGGACCTGGTTACCCATTGAGCAAATTGGTGTGCTCTTAACCACAGTAAGAAGTACAATGAAATAACCTTTATAAGGAATGTACTGTTTCACAAAGTAATAAAGCAATGCAAGACTGCTGTACCAAACAATAACTTTGCCACAGCCAATGCCCAAACCTTTGGCTTCATTCTACAGCTTGACCCATCCCCATGATTAGTGTTACTCTGTACCACTGATGTCTCAGTATACATCAGTAATAAGGATACCTCTAGGATAGTCAAACAAGATGACACACTGGAGTTCCTCCATGTGCAGATCACCATAGACAAATCATGTACCATATCCTAGCCAGCTATAGGTCAGCCTCCATGCCCCAAGCAACTCACAAAGCGTAATTGGACCTACTCGAGACACTTCAACTAACCTAACAGCCTACTCATGAGAGTACTTAATTACCCCTCTATAGTCTGGGAACCCTTCAAGGCCTCACATATACAGGCACAGAGATTCCTGGACTTCATAAATACAAACACCATTGATCAAATATTGAATATGTCCACTACAGGCTCTAATGTAATAGATCTCTTGCCCACAATTATGAGAGAACACCCCTCCCTCTCCCCAGAACTGATAAGGTCTGACTTTAATGCTGTCTTCTTGTAAATCAGAATCAACTCTGTAATCTCAACTATTCCAAGGAAATTAAGTTATAGTTTGTCAAAATTCAGTGCCCCTCCAAACCCTGAGAACACAGCAACCTATGCTGAATTACCCTCAGAAACTCTGTACAGCCATATCAATGGTTGTACAGAGGCTGCTGTTCCTTCCAGAAGTAAACCCAGGAGTAGCCCTAGAAACAATCCACCCTGGTGGTATCCCAAATTAAACAGAATATACAACAAAAGGAAAAAATATGGTAAAAGTCAGGAAGGGTAGTTCATACAAAGACAAAAACTCTCTCATCAAACTAAATAGGCAATGTAGAGGACTAATTAGTTCAAGCAGAGCCAACTTTGAGGTCAAGATAGCCTTCCATATGAAAGATAATCATAAGACCTTCTTTGGCTTTGTCAGAAACCTCAAGGGCACCACACAGCAATGTGATGAACTGGTGGTTAATGGTGTCCCATTCACCAAGCATAGAAATACAGTTAACATGTTAGACAACAAATTCAGTTCCAACTTTACCTCTCTGTCACACCCAACCATCCCCAAAAATACCCTCAATCATAATCCCTCCAACTATAAGACAGGAGCATGTACTGGCTGTGCTCACTCAAGCTAAGAACATGGCCTCAATGGCCCTGGATAACATCTCAGGATGCCTGCTGAGCAATCAAAAATATGATTTTTCAGGAGTCCCGGAGCCACTATTTAACTATTGTTTTAAAACTGGCTTTGTGCAACATGAATGGAGGACTGTAATGGTCATCCTGCTTCATAAGAGAGGACCTTCAATAGATCCTGGAAATTACAGACCATTAGTTTGATCAGCCTTATTTTCAAAGTCATGGAAAGAACTATCATGGAAATTATCAACAAGGACACAGGAGACTTCCAGAAACTGGATCCATCACAGTCTGGCTTTTTCACATGAAAGTCATGCTTACTGAATCTGGAAGCCTTCTTTGAAAAGGTCACTAAGGCTATTCATGAGGGAAAAACTGAGCATACTGCCTACCTAGATCTGACTAAAGCATTTGATACAATGCCCCACTCAGGTGTTGCGGCATTGTCAACAAACTTATGGAACTAGGTATAAACCCCTTTGTAACATGCTGGATAGCTCACTGGCTCACTAATAGGACCCAGGAGGTTAGAATCAGTGGGGCCACCTCCACAAAAAGGCTAGTCATCAGTGGAGACCCCAGGGTTCTGTGCTAGGCCCAGTCCTCTTTGGCATCTATTTCCTGGATGTCAAAGAAAATGTCAAAGACCTCTGGCTGACCAAGTTTGTAAATGATTGCAAACTAGGAGTAGTCATTCCCAAGATGAGAAAACCCTTCAGAAAGGTTTAACACAGACAAAAGCTTAATGTCAAAGCTATGGCTTAAAACTCAATACCAAGAAATGCATTATAGTACCTTTTGGGAAGCCGTCCACCACAGGTAACTACATCATCAATAAAATACCCCTAATTATTGATTCATTAGTTAGGAATCTGGGAACCCATGTAAATAGTAACCTAGCCTTCGACCAACATGTGTACAAGGTAGTAAGAAAATCCTTCTGTGTTACTCATCTTAAAAGTAAGAGCATGGCATGTAGGGCCAGAGAGGTCATCATACCACTGCACTCAGCCCTCATCAGACCCATCATAGAGTATAATGCCCCCTTTCTTATGTATCTGACCAAACACATGCAGCAAGTAGAATGTCCCCAAAGGTTCCTTACAAAAAGAATACAAGGAGTAAACACAATGTCCTATGCTGATCACCTCAAAGCCCTGTCTCTTTACTCAGTATCATACAGACTTCCGAGAGGTGATCTTTGTCTGACATACAAGGCATCTCTGCTCTGTTTTGATGAAACTTTTGCACACCATCAAAACAAACAGTATCAGAACTACTAGACTAAAGGCATAAATGTTGCTAGTGACATAAACAGGTCATGTTGAGCAGACAGATATCTTCCTCAGAGAATTCCCATCCTCTGGAAAAGGTTTCCTATCCATGTGAAGCAGAGCTCCTCTCTATTATTTAAGCCAATTTAGACCAATGGCTGACTAATCAGAAATTTACCTCTCATCTAGGGTCCATGTCTCTGATGGACAGAAGCAGTCAGTAAATCACCCCCATATAAATCAAATCTGTGGGTCATCTTTGGGTTGCACAGCTAGGCTTATAAGGGCCCTCATGGTCATTAGTCTTGTACACACCTATGAACCTATGATAATTTTTGTGCATATTGCTTACGTAACAGTTTGTGAGATATTTTCTACAACTTCCACTTACAGAGATTGAACTGTGCAAAGCATCTTTTGCAGTGTACCATAAAACTGATCTGATCCACGTCAACAGGTTTGATTTAAAAGGAATCTCGTGGAGCAGTTCTTTCTTCTCACCTTTTAACACTCCACAAGATAGCTTACTAACATTCATTAATTTGCACAGTGAAATTTCCTTATTATCTTCTGGAATGAGTTGCTAGATGTACAACTATGGAAATGTCGTATATCTGGTCAGTTGCTGACTTGTTCCCAGCATTCCGTTCTGCAGTCTGGATTTTTCCTATTGGCTTTTCTGTCAAAACAAGGTTATAGAACTTTGTTACTGCAGTATGGAATAATCTCTGCAGCCGTCTATAATGCACAAACGTTATTTGTTACTTGAAACCCTTCCTTGAGTGTTTCTCTAAGTCATTTAGAAATTATTTATCATTGTTTATTTATTATAATTATTCAAACTTTAATTTAATTTAATCAACTTACCCATCGAATACTAAATCAGTCAGAAAAAATGACAGTACTTCAAAATCTACTAATACACTGCTCCAATAACAGGGTATTGCATTTCAGTAACAAATCCTTCCTAAATATATCCAAACCTAACAATGCAGCTGGAGTTCCCTTTTACTCCAATTGCATAGTTAAAACTTGGAATTCCTTGCCATTAAATATCAGAAAAACTACTAATACTTCCAACTTTAAAAAACTTCTCAAAACACATGTATTGGGAAATAGATTTATTAAGGCATCTAAAGGAACACATCCTGCTATTTTTGTAGTTGAACAGTATACTCCTACTAGATATATTTATACTTAACTTGCTTTGTTTTCTACCTACAGTCACAGTACTGCTATTCTTTGTATCCCATCTAGACTACATATTATTATATCAGTGAAATGTATAAGATCCATTTTCATTTTGTATTTGTATCTGACATTGAATCAATATTTGTATCTGTACGTTGTATATGTATCTTACTGTTATTTATAAATGTGGAGCTTTTCTTCCCAGGCCTCTGCTGTAAAAGGACATTTTGTCCAGTCGGACTTTCCCGGTAAACAAATGTAAAATGAATAAATAAATGATTTGAAGCACATAACATATACATGGTATTAAAAACAGTGCATAAAAAAGTGAACTGAAAATCCACATACAAGTAATATCATCAGCATCAGCCCCCTTTTTTCCCATTTTTCTACATGGGGTCGGGATATCATGTTAACTGTCATCAACTCTCTCGATTCAGTGCCACACTCCTGCCTCCTTCAACATTCATGCCTGATTGTCATATATCTTCTTTTACACAATCCATCCATCTCTTTGGTAGGTATCCTAGCTACCTCTTACCTTCTTCTGTGTGTCCCAAATCTTCCTCACCAGATTGTCTTCTGCTTTTCTGCGCGTGTCCAAACCACTATAATCTGTTCTCTTTGATTTTTTTTTGCAATTGGAGCTACTTTGGCTTCTGCTCTTATGTCCTCATTTGTTCATCTGTCCCACAGTGTGCATCCTACCACCTTTCTCAGGCACTTCATTTCCATCAACTCTAGCTTCTTCAACTGTTCTGCCTTAACTGCCCAGGTTTCTGTACCATACAGTAGTACTGGTCAAAACACTCTCTTGTACACCTTACTTTTCAGCTTCTTTGCCATTCTTCTGTCATAGACTACACCTGATACTCTATGCCAGTTGGCTGCAGCCCTTCTGATTCTAGCTTTGATCTCTTCATTCAGACTACCCTTCTCCTCAACCACCCCTCCCAGATACTTAAAGCCGTTTACCTGTTACACTATCTTCCCTTCTATCTCTATTCTCAGCTTCTTCTGTGTTTCCCAGTTTGCTGCCATTACCGCCATCTTATCTGTGCTTAGTTTCATCCCATGTGCCTTCATATTTGCATTCCATTCTCCTATTCTTTGCTGAAGTTCTAGCTCAGAGTCTGCCTGCACTGCCACATTGTCTGCATACAGCAGCTTTGTTGATCCATCCCCTCCAACCTGTTTGCTAATGTAGTCCATCACCAGTATGAACAGCAGTGGGCTCAGAGCTCAACTCTGGTGTACACCTACTCCTACTGGGAACCCCTCTGTGAGGCCGAACACTGTTCATACTTGAGTCATTAGGTCCTTGTACATAGCCTGCACTAATTCTACCAATGTTTCTGGGACTTCAAACCACTACAGTACTGCTCAGATCAGCTTTCTTGGGACCTTGTCATATGCTTTTTCCAAGTCTGGTAATGCCCAATTGGACTGTCTCCTCATCTCTAGCTTCTTCTTAAGTATCTTTCTCAATGCAACATCAGGTCAATTGTGCTGCATCCTGATCTGAATCCAAACTGCTCATCTCCCATCTTACATTCTACTACTCTGAGTATCCATTTATCAATCACCCTCTCCAGAACTGTCATGCAATGTGAAAGGAGTTTGATGCCTCTGTTCTGCCCACAGTTGTGGATGTCCCCTTTGTTCTTGTACATTGGTACGAGTATGCTTATTCTCCAGTCATCTGGGATATGCAATAATCATTAGTAAATTTAGAGAATGAAGGAGCTATCTGTCAGCATACAAGAAGAGAGCTTTTAGCCAAATTTTGTGGTCACAACTGGACAAATAAAGAAAGTACATTTTCACTTGTACTCTAACTTAAATAGTATTGACTTGTATAAATCTGTAAAGCCTCAGAAAGACCAGGCCAGTGCCTATACTCATAATCCATCTCAAAATTATGAAACTCTCTCCCCCTAGCTATTAGATCTACCCCAGGCCTAGCACTCATCAAAACCTCATTAAAAGAATATCTAAATAACATGGCTCTGCACCTGTACAACACCAGGTTAATCTCTCTTCTACCTTAGATACCAGTCTAGCCCCACCCCTTCTTTCTTTCTCTGTCTCTTTAAACTCCCACTAAGTCTGTCAAGCCCCACCAGTTTTCTCTGTTTGTTGCCTTAAACTCTCACTCAATCTGTACTAGCTTTCTGTGAATTTTAACTCCCACTCAGTCTGCACTTTTAAACTCCAATGCTATTATTCTCCTTATCCAAACCTATGTGAATTTTTCATGTAGGATTCAGAGTGACATTATTACATTTTCAATGTAATATGTTGTTTACCTCAATCTATGAGAAACTTATTCTAATGGTCCTCCACTCTGTGCTGTTAACCTGTAAATTTAGTTGTTTAATTTGAACTCTGAAAAAGTTTTTTGTATTATAATTGAGTGCCATGATCATATGTCCCAAGTTATATTGTCTGTTGATTTTTCATGATCTTACAAAAAGTTTATTGTGATTAATTTTAATGCCATGAGTATGTTGCAATGTTTTAAATTTATGTATATGGAGAACATTTTTGCAATGTTTTAAAAATCTGAGCTTTTCTCCCTGGTCCTCTGCAGGAAACAGGTTCTGGTAACCCAGTCAAACTATCCCAGTAAACAAATGTCAAATAAAAAAATAAATAAACATAAAAATAACACTGTGGTAGAGGGGGACATTTGAAACAAAGTTGAGTGATTGGGATAAAAAAGTTGAGATACACTACAGGGCGAGGAAGTAGTGGAATATGAACTATGTAACACATGAGCTGGTCTGGAACCTCAGCAGCAGAGTCACTGGAAGTATTTCTGACTTACAAGAAACATTTAAAGGTGTTGTGCTCTATATCTGTGTATATATGGTAGGGGCACTCAAAGCTTCTGCAGGTAGCACAATGCACAAGCTGTACAAATGGTATGAAAATATCAGCTAGTAAATCCAAGACTGTATATGCCAGAGGTTGTTTTACATCACCTACACTTGGAGATGCATAACAGCCTTTCTAGATAGTATTATATCCACGAAGACAGAGCTACCAATCATTCTATGAAAATCAGGAGAGAGACCCAGTAAAGAAACACTTCAGGAAATCATAGATCTTGGTGTTTTATCTTCTAAAGACACAACACCCTTCATTAGATGGGACATAATGGAAAGTAACTTGTGCAAATAACAGATAAATCAAGGATACAGTGCTAGATGGTAAGTCAAAAAGAGACCTGCAAGTTTTTTACTGATGACACATATGTGATGGCATTGTGGTCCAGAATAAACAAAAGCATGGCTCTATACTCTGAACACATCTCAAGGGTCGCATACAAATTAGGAATGCTAAAATAGGAGAATTATTTGTATGGGACCTAGGAGCAACCATTCCACCAGTGCAGCATAGCCAGACAGTGCTTTGGGGCATTTGGGAATTTGGGCTAGGCTCATGAATAGTCTCCTGGACTGCATGATTAGTAGCTGCATACAAACCCAATGAATCCATCAGTGCATAACACAGAAAAGGCAAAATATAAATCACTGACTGAAACTGCAAATTCAGTTATTTATAAAGTATAGGAGAAAACATTTTTATGAAGAACTTACTATGTCTGCACATGCTGTGACATTTATATGCATATCACTGAACCAACATGTAGGTGCACACACTATGAACCAGTTTCTGCAGAACTTGATAATGTGTGGGCCTATTACTGATGACAGATTCTTGAGGATAAAATCAAATGCATGCAAGGAAAAACAATAGAAATAAACAGTTGCTGTGATATTTTAAGCAGCAGAAGTGATAATTCCCTGTTAATTATGACAGCAGCAAAAAATACATTGTTATTTTTGGGTTTAAGTGTTGTCAAAACACATAATTTTAAACTATATTGTTTTAAAAAGTCTTTCACATTTATTATTATATTTCTTAAAACTTAAAAGTTATATATTGCAGCTACAATTCATCCCTATAAGAAAACGTAAAGAACTGAAAAGGTATACAAAATACATGGGGATATGGGATCTGAGCTAAAAAAAACATGCATAACTTTGATTTCATGTTTTTCTTTACCACACACTGTACAAAGGCCATTCCATTTAATTCTTCCTGCGCTGAATTCGTTATCTAGCTAACCGTTGGAAAAAGTAATGCATTTTTACACTATAGCAAGCTCTTTTCTGTATTTTAACATCAAGAGGACACAGCATTTTCCATCAAGTGGCAGTGGGTGATGGCCTGGTATGTATAGGTTGGGGAAGCATACTAGAAATGCCTGCATGTAGTCATTTTATTAGCTGGAGGGCTTATTAATCATCTTACCTTGTTTTTAATACCTTTATAAATTCTGCACAACTGAGTAGCGCATGACTCATTTCTACAAAGCAAAGTGCTTTTATTGAATAATCACACATTTATAAGCTGTTTAAAGTATTATCTTTAATTACTTATTGCCTTACCTTAAGTTTAAGTTTGTTTATAGTAGCATTTCACTGTACATACATACATACATGCATACAAGTATTTCAAGCATGGGCATTAATGCCCTTCTAGCTTGCCAATATAGCAAAACACTTGTTCTCATAATAAGTGCCCAGGCTGTTCTTAAAAATATCTGAAGTAGTACTTGCTTTAATGTAATTTGGTAGTCTGTTCCATGCACCAGCCACTCTGCCAGTTTCAATCACTGTGTGCTATATTAAATATTCACCTTTCAATTTATATCTCCCAAATTTCATGTGCTTAGTTTCTGATTTATTTATTAGCATATTATTCTCCTGTGCCCAAATGGTCAATTTAGTCATGTTATTTTGCAGACATGCCTTATCTGTAAAACATGTAATCAGTTTATCTAATTTCAGGTCATCTGCATATAGACTGTAGAACACCTCAGATGAAAATGTTAGGTCTGAAAGATACAATCTAAACAAGTAAGGGCCTAGGACAGAGCCTTGTGGGACACCCTGACTCCAACCAAGGAATTCACCTGTCCAGTTGCTGTATGATACTTGCCATGTCCTATTTGTAAGCCATGCAGCTATCCATCTTATCAAGACTACATCAAAACCTAGTTGTTCTAATTTATTGATCAGTGTTTTGTGTATGACTCTGTCAAATGCTGAAGTTAAATCTATATAAATTATATCACAGCACAATATTTCATTCATAGCTGTTATTATATTGTTATAGAACATCATGTTACAGGTGGTAATAGATCTATTTTCAATATATGCATGCTGATATATGGTTTCATGTTTCAAACTATCCAGCTCTGACAATAACTTATCCAATATTACCTTCTCCATTATTTTTCCACACCAAGAAAGTAGACTTAAGGGTCTATATAAATATGGGTTCGTCCTACTCCCCTTTCCTTTAAAGACGGGTTTAATAAGCATGTATCCAATCTTAAGGAATCACCCCATATTTATATGACCTAGTGAATAATAGATATAATGGTACCGTAAGTTCTTGCTGAAGTGTTCTCAGGTCATTGTTACTAATTCCGTCTCCTCCCTGTGCTTTGTTTGGATCCAGATTCTGCAGTTCTTTTTCAATATAATCTAATTAGATTCCAGTATCTGAGGTTACCTGGATGTCACTAGGACAACCTATCACCCCTTTTGTGGAGCCAAACTGTTTTGCATAAGATTTCTGTTCCTCAGAATCCCCAACCACCCATATTAACCTGCATGCATTTACACAAATTATATCCACCCCTACCAGGATAGGTAAACTCAACCAAAAAGAAAGTATACTTGACTGGGTACTCATAAATAGTCACCCCCAACTGTATACCTCTGGTACCCTCCTTGATGGCCTAAACGATCACCTTCTCACATATGTAATTAAGCACAAAACCATTAATTCCCAACAACCCTTACTCAGAAAGGTTAGAAACAATAAAAACTTTGACCCTGCCAAATTCCAACAAGAACTAAACTCATGTAATTGGTCTATTCTAAAGCACCTCCCCTTAGAGGAAGCAGTAGCATACTTTAACAACAAATTCCTTGAGATCCCTGATTTGCATGCACCTGTTCGTTCAAAGAGAACCAAGGCAAAAACTGCGCCATGGCTTTCTAAAGAGTCTAAACTCAAAATTACCCTTAGAAACAAAGCATGGGCTTTATGGCATTCTTCTAAAGACCCTCAAGATCACATTAAATACAGGCAATCCAGGAACGAAACCAAAAAATCAATTTTACAAGACAAAAAACAATACTACTGTAATTTACAGACAGTAAATCAAAATAACCCTCAAAAGTTTTGGGCAGGTTTAAATAATCTACTACATCCTGGACAAACTTCAACCCCAATCCCTGCTGCTACTATTGATAAAACCCCTGAATATGTTTCTGACAGTTTTAATCAATTCTTTACTGAGACAATCCAAGCCCTAGCTAGCCAACTACCTCCTAGCTCCCCTGGTCCTGAAAGTAGCAACCCTAGAAACCTACTCACGTTCAGCTTCCAACCAGTTGACACTTCACTTATCCGTACCTTGATCAAAAAATTAAAACCCACTACACTTTCTGCTGATCAACTCCCTGACGAGTACCTACAAAAATCAGCTGATGCTATTGCTTAGCCCGTCTTAATACTAATCAATTGAACCATAGTAGAAGCTAAAATTCCCCACATCTGGAAAATATCTTGTGTAATCCCACTTCACAAAGGAGGCAGCTCTACTGAATTCTCCAATTATAGGCCAATAGCTATACTCTCTCCATTTGCAAAGATTACAGAAAAATGTATTCGTAGACAACTCATGCACCACCTAATCCAGAATCACCTTATGGCAGACACTCAGCATGGCTTCCATCCTCATCACAGCACTACTTCAGCCCTCCTAGCCTTTACCAACACCATAAACCATAATCGCAACAATAATTATATATCCTCAGCCCTCTTCTTGGATCTTTCCAAGGCATTCGATATGGTTGATCACCAACTTTTAATCCACACCCTGCAAACATTCTGTCTAGATAGTAGAGCCCTTCAATGGTTTCAATCCTACCTGAATGGTCGAGAGCAGGCTGTCCTCTGGCAGAACAAACTCTCTAACCTTCTACCTAACACCCTTGGATAGAAAGCTGGCTTTCTGAACATCGTCTGATCCTAAATCCCAAAAAAACTAAAATGCTGTCATTATCCCAAAAAAACTAAAATGCTGTCATTTTCACCAACACGTAGGTCTACCACTTTCACCTTTACCATAAAATCAAATGATGGCACAATAATCTCCCCTGACCCCTCTACAAAACTATTAGGTGTAATCATAGACAATAATCTAAAATTTGACCTACATATTAACCAAACTACCAAAACCATCAATAAAAAACTAGGGTCACTTTACAGAATAAAAGCCTTCCTAACCCCTCCAGCTAAAATTGCCATAGCTCGCTCTCACCTTCTTTCAACCCTTCTGTATGCATCCCCTATACTCTCGAATTTAAACAAGACTGTCCTTAACAAACTCTCAATTTGCTACAACCACATTGCCAGGTTTGCCACTGGGCTGCCTTTTAAGACACATCATTGCATCAGTCTAAATCAGCTTGGGTGGCTTGAACTACCCAGCCTAATCCAGTATAACCAACTGATTATGGCCTATAAAATCCTCTATAATCCAGACAATACTCCTGCACTTAAAAATATTATCACCCCCTATAACAATCCTAGACCACTTCGATCCTCTAACAAACTACTAATTCAGACTAGCAAAATTAATAATACAGCTGGTGATTCTCTCTTTGCAAACTCTGTAAGTAGATCCTGGAACTCTCTTCCAGCTGATATTACCTTACTTTCCACCTTAGGTCAATTTAAAACTAGACTCAAACAACATTTGTCATTTAGCTGGCTATGTCAATGTATCAAGCCTTGCTAACTCTTTCTAGAATGTGTATAAATCTGCTAACCAGTTTACTGTGTAATTTAATTTAATCCTGACTTGCGCTCAGGATTAACTGTAATCTGTGGAACTTGTTTAACTTGCTTACTTTTGTAATCTCTGTAAATAGTCTGTTTGTAATATGTAATGCTGGTATTATGTAATGCTATATCTGCTTACCCTTGGAGCTTTTCTCCCCGAGCCTCCGCTGAAAATGGACATGCATCCAGTCGGACTATCCCGGTCAACAAATGTAAAATAAAAATAAAATAAAAATAAAATTTTGTAAATATATCTATAATCGGTTGTGTCTGAGAATAAATTTTAGAATCTGCACACAGTTTATCAGTTTGTATGTCTTTACTCCTTCCACATTTTATGTATCTATGCAAAGGTTTCCTATTATACTCAATATCTTTATATACATTTTCTTGCTCTTGTCTCAAACCATGCTTAATGTGTTTGTCCAGCTTGTTTATTTCAGTTTTCAAAGTTGTAGTTCGACCTCTCTTCCATTTCTTATATTATTTTGTCTCTCACCTTAATCAGATATCTTGTTCTTATGGAAATATATTCCCCCCTGACAATGTATGCCTAGATCCTGATGTTAAACATTTTTTTGATTTTTTGCACTCAGTTTCTCTTTCAAAACTTTCCACATTCCATCTGCAGTTTTTCCACTGAACACCTCACTCCATTTAGTTTTACATAGTGACTGATTTGCTTCCATATAATCTGTAATTAACCTTTTGTGCATTAGTTTAGATTTCAGTTTGGCAAAATTATCTAACAACAAATTAACCTTTATAACTCCATGATCATTGCACATCAAAGGTGATAAAACTTGACTTGAAGTAACAGTAATTTCTTTAAGAACACAAACAATGTCTAGTATTTTCCGTCCCCTGGTAGGTTTTTACAATCTGAAGCAATTGTTGTTCCTGAATATATGCTGTGAATAATTTCCATACTAATGTTGTTGAATCAACATTATTACAGTCTGTTTCTGGTAAATTTAAACCCCCAGCTAATATTATTCTTCCCTCCTGTGTTTCATGCAAGAAATGTATGAATTACTCTAGGTCATCTGCACTTGACTTTAGTGTTCTATACATTCCAACAATTGTTGTATGTTCTAGGGTTGTCTTTATTGTCACAGTTACACAGTCTATAGTATTGGTGTTATCAATAAACATGTAATAATCACAGGTCTCATAACTATCTTTGATCCCTATCATAACACTTCCACCTGAGCTTTTGTTAGAATGTTTGTTACAGTAAAAACATTTATACCCTGACAGAACTGGTTTCCAGTCATTGTTCTTTAATCATGTTTCACAAACAATAACAATATCAATCTTGTGGGAACATAGCAAATTTTCCAATAAAATACCTTGATACTTGCGTATTATCGCAAACACGTTCCAAATCTGTCATAATTCTTGAAATTATGGTCAAACGAGTTATTCTCCTTAATTTCATGAATTTTGACAGATTACTAACCTGCATGTGATAATACCTAAGTACCATTTTCAGATAGTACTGGTATTTCTGTTCCTGAATGACAAAAATAAACAAAATACAATAGTAATGGTATACTTAACAGTTTGCATGACTTAACTTACAGATCAACTGCTTCTTGGAGTTGCCCTATCAAAATACGTAACGTGGCCTATACCCCTTTACTTTCCCTGTATTGAAAGATGGAGAAACTAACTGGCAGTGCATTAACTGGAATAGTCCGTTAAGCAGTGTTCACATGAAATAAGGGTTTCAACTGCTTACGCACGCAGTGCTGCCACTGGAATAGTAGCAACCAATCACAATTTACAAGCTTCTCAACAGGAAAATAACTACCGCCCGATGAGAGCCCCCCCCGGACATTTTCAGCTTCAGGGATGTAACACCTCTTCATTTGTAATTTCACTGACTCGGTGTCCAGGCTTATGTCACTGTTGCCGAAATTAGTGCCATGACATAAAATATAAGGCAGGGAAAGTAACAAGTGAAAGGAACTCCTAATAATTTTAGAGCAATGTATTGACAAATGAGATTCTACTATATGGTTGTGGAGTAGTAAATGCTGAAAAATAGATGTTAAAAGAAACTAAGTGATTATTGCTGTGGGAGCGTTTGCTTACAAAGAGAAATTATTCTGTCTACCTACAACAGTTGACAACACCGAGATGTTGTAGGGATTTCACATCACTTTGTGTAAAACTAGCCTGTGAAGACAGATTTGCAATGTGGTTGTGATAATACATAAGTACCAAAAACTTTATTATTAATGCTCCTAGCATTAACAGCCATCAGAGATGCATCAATTTATGCTAGCTGTGAACTGTTACATTTTTGACCTGGCAAACATCCTGCTTAGTGTTTGTCAAATATTGCAAAATATCTGCTGCAAAAATTCTCTTCCTTGATCTTGACAAATGCACGCCATCCAAAACCAGTCTTGTAATATCTACTTATAATATCTACTAGTAATATCTGCTCTATCAGTTGTTACAAAGGTTAGATCTTCATCACCATTAGTCTTATGAATCCCACTGTTTTCATTGTGTGGTAAATTCTCATCTAGCTGGCACTGTAAATCCACAGCTTGAGCAATGTAGTCAACATCTGTCTTTCTCTTCTTTTTTTCTTACAGTAATGTTCTTCAACCATCCCATGTTCAATTTTAATTTCTTCTCGCTCACCTGCCCTTGTCTCTTTTTTCTACCTTCTCGTTTGGAGAAATTATGCCTTTTTCTGTAGACTGAAGGTTGTCTGATAGAAAAATATTATCATTCCTTGTAACCTGTATGTTACATAACAAAGCAGTATTCTCTGTACTTCACAGACATTAATCAGTTTCTTTTTCTTCCTTATTTGTTGTGAACGTCTTCCTTTCTTTGTTTTTTTTTTCTGTTTCCTTCTATACAATCCAGAACCTGAAAACTTGCATCCAGAATTCCAAAGTTGTCGGGTGCATCGTCTTGTTTCATAGGAATTGAATGATCTTTACAGACAATAGATGTACCATTTCCTAAATGTCTTCTGTTTGTTCATTGCTAATATTATTTATCTCACCAGTCTAGTCATTAATATATGAAACGAAAGTTCTCCAAGCTGTTCCAATTGCACAAATGCAGTCATCATCATTAAGTCTAGATTTACTTCTAACAATGGTAAGCAAATCATCCAACTTTTGACATGAGGAACACAGATCACCAGTGTTATCAGCTGTTACCTTTAAATATGCATGGCATTTATTACACTATACAAGATATTTGTGCATAATTGCATACTTATTTAAGGAATCCATATTCAGCTTTAAACAAATAAAATATTGTCAAAGAAAAGAATAATTAAAATCAGTAACCACAGAATTCAAAGAAAACTTATATCATCTTCTATGACAAAAATCACACAGACAATATACAACTAAATGCTAAAATAAGTACAGTAAAGTTGTTCTGACCATGCAAGTTTTGCAAGCCAGAAAAAAGCTGTAATTCCTTTACACTGTGTAACTTCTGCTCACTATCACTCTCAGCCACACTTCTTTTTAACAATATAGATCAATAAATCACAAACCAAGGTATGATTGTTTAGATATGGGGCCAGATTCAGGAAGGCTTACAGGGAGTTCAAGAGTAGTGTAAGCCTCCGTGTAAGCCTCCTGATTCAGGACCAGCCCAAATCTCCGTGTAAGAGGCAGCTAACACGTCTCTTACACGGACTGGGCGTGGAAATGCTCAATACCTCATTTGCAGCTCAAAGATATGCAAATGAGGTATTTGAGCGATCCACGAAGCAGAAACCAGTCCGTGTAACGGACGTGTTAGCTGCAGAAATGTACTCAGCTGACAACTGAGTACATTTCTGCAAAATTAAAAACGGAGCTATGTCAGCTCCAAATAAAGGGTGCATATGTTTAATTAAGCATGCCAATGGCCAAATATGTGGCCATTGGCAGGAAAAAGTGTTGCAAAAATAAGTTATATAACTTTTTTTTTTTCACGGGATTTATGTGTTTAACTGCAGCGAACACGCGCAAACGGGGTGCGCTACCTAAAACTGAAAACCGAAGCTTATAAACCCACAATTGTGGGATTTATGTATTACATGAAATGTCAATGGAGGGACTTGCACACCAAAAACAATATGGCCTCCGTTTAGTGGTTGTCAAGGGGGGGAAGCTCCGTGTAAGACATGTAACTAGTCATTACTAGGCAATCCTATGTAAATGAGGGTCACAATACTGAATCACACTGCCACATAGGTAATGAGCACTTTCTGAGTAGTGTAAGACTTAGAGAAGGGGGAGGAACAGAGTAAGAGGTAGGTGACATCACGGGGGGGGAAGGATAGAAAGAAATGTACCAGATTGGAGGGCAATGTAAGGTAACAGATGACAGACAGACATCAGGGAGGGAGGTGTGTCTCAACAGAACACTAGGAAAGTCAAGAAATTGAGGGTATACATTATCCCTACACTCAAAGTTTCTTGATATACGTGCATGCGCGCGTGTAAGGCAGGTTCAACATGTGGGAGCGTGTTGCAAACTGTTTACAATGGTTTGCGCGGGCGTGCACGTGTGTAAGGCAGTGTGCGCGCGTTTTAGCATGAATCAGCCTAGCTAACACCGTGTAAGGATGTGTGTGCACGTGTAACACCGTGTAGGGATGTGTACGCGCGTTTAAGTGACTGTGAGCGTGTTTAAGCTGGTGTGCACATTGCTCCCCTTCAGGAAACAGAGAGGAAACAGGAAACAACCAAAATACAGGGAAACTGCCAGGGAATACTGCTGGAGTTAATTGGTGGAAACAATTGGAAGCAGGCAATTATGCAGACAGACTAGAAGCCCAACCCAGCACTTAAAACACTGCAAAGAGCAGTGCAGGCTGTTTCTCACAACAGATACTGCAAGAAAGTAAGCTATCAGAATTGAAAACTGAAAAAAGCTGAACTCAGAGCAGAAATGCTAGGGGCTGCCATAGCTGTTATAATCAGACATAGGCGAATTGCTGAGGGTGATGATAATGCAGATGCTGACAGACAACCCAGAGTGAGGAGAAGGAGAAGAGTATACAGGCCCAGGGTCACCTACCATGGGTTACATGAGCTGGAGATAGTAGAGCTATAGAGTGGACAGAGAGCTCCTGCAGCAGATTGTTGAGCTGTGCAGGCCACGCCTCACACACAGAACCAACAGAGGGGAACCCATCCCAGTGGAAACCAAGGTATGTGTTGGCCTAAGAATACTAGCAACAGGTACCTTCCAGAGACCAACTGGCGATATGATGGGGATATCACAGGCATCAGCCTCCAGGGTACTGCACCAGTTCCTGGATGCCATGTCACCACATGTCAGTGATCATATATATGTCCCTAATGACCGTGAGGTTGTGGCCAGCAATATGCTTCTCTTCCAGCAAATAGCGGGATACCCTGAGGTGCTGGGTGCAATAGACTGCACGCACATATGCATCAAAGCACCAGCCGGTGAGCGGGGTAGAGTCTACATTAACCGCAAGGGATACCCCTCCATCAACTGCCAGGTCGTGTGTGATGCCCAGGGCATAATAATGAATGTGTGTGCTGGCTGCCCTGGGAGCTACCACGATTCCCACATCTGGCATCTGACGCAGCTGTACCAATCATTTGCCTATGGGGACTTCCCAAACGGACACCTAGTGGGGGATGCAGGTTATGCACTTGAGCCGTGGCTGATGACACCCATCAGAAATGCACACACACCTGAACAGGAACGCCATAATGAGGCACACGCACAAACACGTAATATCATAGAGCGTGTGTTTGGGCTGCTCAAGTCATGGTTCCGGTGTCTGGACACATCTGGTGGAGCTTTGCAGTACACACCAACTACATGTACCCAAATGATCATGATATGTGCTATGCTACATAATATGATCCTGCGGAAACAGCTGCAGCAGGACCAGCACAGGGCTGGGCCAAACATCCCCCCACCATTGCCAAGGCCACCACAGGCAGGGGGTGACTCGGAGGAGGAACAACCTGACCTTGTCCCAGTAGGCAGAAGGAGGCGTGCCCAGTATGCCGTGGTCTTGGCAAAGAGGCAACGCATAGCACATACGCTTGGTCAGTAGGAACACTGGGACTGATACCTGCTCTGACTCACTCATACAGTAACAGGGATGCCTAACATGACACAACCTGCTTCCAAACGTACAGGGAGTGTAGTATGTGTATCCGACAGAGGTGGCCCTGCAGCACCACCTGAGGCATGAATGCCATGTGTTAAGTAATGTAATATCATGTACAATATGCACACCTGAGGACCCCAACTAACATCCATATCCACGCATATGACCCTGCGGAAAGAGCTGCACGTCATACAGTGATGTACATGTGCAAAAACATGGAACAAGATACAAAATGAGGGTTACTAGCAATAAATAGCATGGATAACCACACACCCATGTTTGTACCACAACAAGAAGCAACATGGAATAGCCATGGTCAAAAACCAATGGCTAAAACCGACTACTACTATATAGCCTGCTGCAGACCACTGTCCTAATAGCAGGAACTGCCCCAGGCCTATGTCCATAGGTTCATAGGTTCATACTAGGCTATCTGCCCTAGGGCATTAATAAGCCTAGCCCAGAGTTTTGTGGCTTCTGCCACCCCTGCAAGTTGATGGATAATATGCCCATTATTTTGCTGTGCCTCTGTCAAGCAGTGATACTGAGGTTATCCCTGGGGTATACCTGCAATCTCCCATCCATTGGTCAAGATCTCACTTGAACAAAGCCAGTGAGGTGCTCAGCCTCACATGTACCAGGATGTTGTTCCACAGCATATGGACTCTCTGGGTGATGAATCTGTCCCTCCAGCACATCCTATTAATATCTGTGTTGAGGTTTAGGTCTCCTGCCCTTGTAGTTCTGATGGATGTAGAGGTCTTGAGGTGAAGCATGTTCATTAATTCTGGGTTGGACGTAGCCTTGTATGTCAGGCACAGGTCACCTCTGAGCAGTCAGTAAGCGACTGAATACAGCTGGAATTCCTTCAGTCGGGCAGCATAAGAAATATGTTTGAGACCCTTTCACCTCCTGTCGAGGAATTTGTGGGCCCATCCAATCTGAATGGGGCATTGTATGCAATCATTGGTGTGATGAGTGATGAGTACAGGGAACGATGACCTCCCTTGATCTAGATGTGAATCACTGCATGATGAGGTGGCCAATGTAGAAGGCCTTCCAAACTACCCTGGCAATGTGAGTGTCAAACAAAGGTCACTGTCAACCTGGGTGCCCAGGTCCCTGATAACCTACGTTGTGCTTAGAGGATTGCCACCTAGATGGGAAGTAGTGGTAACCTTGTTCTTCCTGAAGGGTATGGCTATGCATTGTTTGGTGTTTAATGTAAGGCCATGGCCGTGGCACCAGTTATCTGTGTCTATGAGACCCTTCTGAAGGATGTCTGTGTCAGATGGGTTTCCAACTATGCTTCCCAGTTTGCAGTCATCTTCAAACTTTGTCAGCCATAATCCTCCTGTGTTTGCTCATACTTCTGAAAAGTAGATACTGAACAAATGTGGGCCCAGGACTGAGCCCTGTGGGACACCACTTGTGACAGCTCTGGAGTGTGAACTGGCACCAGCAACTTTGACCCTGTGTGTTCCGTCACTTAGGCAGTTTGCAACCCATGCTGTGATGTATGGGTTCACAATTAAGCTGGTGATGCTTTCAATGATACCTGAGTGGGGTATTGTGTCGAAAGCCTTTGCCAGGTCAAGGTAGGCTGTGTGGACTGCCTTGCCCACGTCAATGGCCTGGGTGAGTGTTTTGAAAAAGTCAACCAAGTTTAAAAGGCATGATCTGCGCTTGACAAAGCCAAACTGGATTGGATCCAATGTCTGCAAGTCCCCTATGTCTTCATTTAGAATTCCCATTATGATCCTCTCCATAGCTTAGCAGAACAGGCTTGTCAAGCTGATGGGATGGTAGTTTCTGGGGTTGGTGGAGGCACCTCCTTTGTGAAGTGGGTCCACCATTGCTGTATGCCACTCCTTGGGAACATATCCTGAGGTGAGGCTAAGATTAAACAGCTGCCCTAACTGCGGGTGTAATTACTCATTGAGTTCATGGAGCACACAACTGGGGACACCATCTGGTCCCATGGATAAAGTGTTTTCTGCCTTGGATTGAGCAGTTCCCACCCCAGCAGTGGAGATGTTTGGGGCTACAATCCTCTGGTGTACATACCCCCAGTTAGGGAGGGGAGAAATCTGCACTGAACCTGTCAGCCAGTATGTTGCCAATGTCTGTAGGTGCAGTGATATCAACATCATTCTGAACTAAGTCTGAGCATATCTGGGAGTTTCCTCCCAGGTTTCAAACATAGGTAAAAAAGGCCTCATGATTGTCCCTGGAGTCCTGAGTGGGTTTACTCTCAAAACATGCCTCGGATGATTGTATGGGGAACCCAGTGTTTTACTCACAATGAGCAGGGGTGTCTTCCCCCCTATGGATTACGCTCTATCTTGTAGTAGCTCCTCCCTTGTGTTGTACAGCTTGTTTATGGCTAGGGTCCACCAGACTGGATGCTTGCCTGTGGTACCAAGAGTCATTATTATTTGGGATTGCCTGAACCATGCAGTCCTGGAGGTGCTGGTAGAAGGCATTTCTAAGTGATACAGTGGCTTGGGTAATGGTGTTCTCTGGCCTGGGGGCCTTGAAAGAGACCACACCAGTCCTCAGAAATGTGAAGTCGGCATTTGAGAAGGTCTTCACCGTTTCTTTTCCCATCTGGGGTGTGGGTGGGATGTGGACTCCCACTGAGAGTAGTCCATGATCTGATCTCACCAATGATGGGTATACGTCTGGTGTTGAACAGTGTGACCCCATGTTCGTGATGATGTGTTCTAGTATGTTGCCTCCACTTGAGGGGATTGGGACCAGTTGTTCCATGGCATTTCAGTGTATGAACTCTTGGAACCTTTGTGTTAGAGTGTTGTGGCATGATTAGTGATCCCAGTCTATATGTGGATAGTTGGAATCACCCAGTAGGATGGTGTTTGGAGATACATTTATCCCCATCAGTGTTTGCAGGATAGCTGTGTGAGGTACCTGAGTTTGAGCGGGTGGCATGTAACATGCTACAAACTGCAGAGCAGTCTTGCCTACGGTCACTGGCACCTGGATGGTCTCCGATGCATCGTGTGTTGCCACCAACCATGAGGTGAGGGTGTCCTTGATGAATATGGACACCCACCATCCTTCTTGGTGTTGTCGGGATGCTGGTGCCGGAATGCATGATATGAGGTAACACCCGATAGTGCCGGGGTGCTGTCAGAAGCTGTGAACCAGGTTTCAGGCACAGCACAGACATCAATGTGCTACATACTGAGAAGGGCATAGAGTGTGTGCAGCTTGAGGTTGAGACCTTGGGCATTGAGCAGCATTAGCCTTAGTGTCTTTCCTTTACTGTGTTCTAGGGTGGTAGGTGTAGAATCTGAATCTTGCATAAAAAAGGCACAATGGGGGTGGCAAGAGCATCATCTGAAATCCGAAGCCCAGGGTGACAGGTGCAAGCCGTCCCTTGCAAATCACTGTGGCCTGTCCAGCATGTCATCCCAGGCAGACAGACATTGGACCCCTTAGAATGACACCATAGTCTAAGCAAAATACTACAGCTGATCATCTTGTCTCTGTTTATGTGGCATCATACTTGGTGAAGGTAGGATACTGTCGAAGGTCAGGGTCATACCTGCCTGGCCTACATAATCAGAGGGATCCTCTATGTCTCTTTCCATGTAGTCCAGGGAGGTACATCTCAGGTCGTTCACACCAGCATGGATTATGACTGGGTCAGACCTGTACTTGCAGTTTAGTGACCTGAGTGCTTGCATTATGTGGTGGATTCCAGTGCCCGATAGGCAGCTTACTGTGACCTCCTCTGTACCTGATCTGGTGAGTGGGACATCAGTGTGTCTGACTATGGAGTCACCTATGACAAGTGTGTCTGGCATTGTGTTTGGCCTTAAGGGCTGTGACTGTTTGGCACACCGACTCTGTGGTCAATGTGTTGCATGTGCTGTGCCCTGTGGAGGCAGTTGTGTGAGTGTCTGCTGTGGTGGCCACCGCCATTCTGGTAGACTTCTGATCAGAGCCTCCGAGAGTGTCTCTGTGTGTCTATGTGTATGATCTTAAGTTGTGACAGTGCCATGTGAGACTGGATTAAAGATGTGTGTGTGGTTACCTTCACCTCTCTCTGGTCTTGCTAGTCCTATGTTGAGAGAGCTCAGCCTCCGCTTTGGCTATATAGTTGCATCTCTCACATGTATGTGTGTTTTATGGCAGAAGGAGAGGGTTGTCAGTGTACATGAGGCAACTGTAACAGTGCCTCAATATTCCCAGGTTCACCAGCTGAGCAGGAGAGGACACTAGCAACTGATCCCTAGACATGCTAGAAGGAATAGACAAAACAATGTTGGAATACAGGGAGATATCAAGCCCCCAAGCCACATCATACTGTTTGATTGACAATAGCTACACATACACCGGTGTTTCATAGTGTCATAGTGTACTACTAGGCTATCTGCCCTAGTGCATGTATAAGCCTAGCCATAGTGATGTGGCTATTGCCACCCCTTATAGTGGTAATAAGTGTACAGAATAGATTCTGAATATTGTGCGTCTGACTTAGTAGTGACACATTATGACCCCCTTACGTAATTGAATAACATGACTGTGTCTCTGTCTAGTCTGTGCCTCCGTCTCATATGCAGTTGTCCAGATGTCTCCTGAAGAGAGTCAGTGAGGGACTCTGTCAAACATGAACTAGGATACTCTGCTAGAGTGTGAGATGCCTCTGAGTTATGACTCTGTCCCTCCAGCATGTCCTATACATGTATGTGCTGAGGTTCAAATACTCAGCTCTCATGGCTCTGGTGGATTTGGATTGCTTGCAGTGGAGCATGTCCACCAAATCCTGATTGGACATGGTCTTGTATGTCAGGCATAGGTCACCTGTAAGTATGCGGTATGACACTGAACAAAGCTGGACTTCCTCTATTCTGGAAGCATATGACATGTGTTGAAGAACCCTGATCTTCATGGTAGGTACTTTTCGGGTGCAAAGGTGCAAAAGGCAGGATCTGCCCTGTACAAAGCTGAACTAGGTGGGAACAAGGGTCTGTAGGTCAGTAATGTGTCTGTGTAAGAGCTCCATGACTCCTCCCATATCTTTGCAGACAAGGCTGGTTAAGCCTGTGTGGTGGTAGTTGCCATGGTCTGTGGAGGCATCTCCCTTGTGGAGTGGGACCACTGTTGCCGTATGCCAGTGTTCAGGTACATATCCTGTAGCAAGACTAAGGTTAAATAGCAGTTGTATATATGGGTCCAGCCCCTTCTGGAGTTCACATAGCATGCAACTGGAGATACCAGCAGGTCCCATGGATGCTGTGTACTTGTCTTTGCTGAGTGTGGCTCTCACATGGACATCCAAGATGACAGTGATGTTACATACAGCAGTGATAACTATCTTGTTTTGGGGGTGAGGGAGGGGGTAAATCGCACTGAAGCTGTCCGCCGGAATGTTGCCAATATCTGTCAGGTCACTGGAATATATGTTGTTGTGTACCAACTCTGAGCATATCCGAGGGTTCACAACCAGGTGTCTGACATAACTGAAGAAAGCAGTGTGGTCACCTTCATTGTCTTTGGTGATTTATGTCCCCAAGTTGACCTTGCATGTCTTTATGAGATAATGTAGCTTTCTACTAGTGCTGATCACAGCTGTCTTCCCTTTTGGAGATGTAGCTCTGTCTTGCATTAGTAACCCTCATCTGTCATACAGTTTGTTTATGGCTGGGGTCCACCAGACAGGACACTTTCCCTTTGTGGAGAGGGTCCTGTTTTCAGTTGTGATTGTATGGTCCATGCTGTCTGACATCTAGCTAAGGGGAGGTCATTCTGGTTTTGCAGTTATCTTTCATCAGCATTAGAAATGACCACAACAGCCCCTGTGGGGTGTACCTCATGCACACACATCCAGCACCTGTAAAGTCCACAACAGTACCTCACCAGGAATATGACAGAGCTGGAACACATGTAATGTGTAGTCTGATTAAACAGAGTGCAGCTCCACACACTGCCATGCTGTCCACCCAGATGCAAGCTGTGCCTGATATAGAAAGCCATGTCCAAGCTGGAATCAATGCACATGCTGCACCTTGTACAATCTGAATGGCAGGAGCTATGCACATGAGGGACCTGAACCCCAGCACTGACATATATAGGACAGGCTGTACTGCATTATCCAAAACACAGAAGCCACCCCACACATGAGTAAACTACCAGTACAGGTTGTCCATAGAGACACTGGTTGAGTCCCTCAACAGGAATCCTAATGAGTGGATGGGAGATGGGAGGTTTACCCTGGGTATCAATGTTATGTCACAGGTAGACAGAGGCACAGTATACTAAACAAGACATATGACATGTCAAACTACGCTTACAATGTGTTGATGGACAAACACATTCTCCGACTAGCATTAGGTCAAGATACCTCTTGAACACAGCCAGCAAGGTGCTCTGCCTCAAATGGACCAGGATTGTATTCCACAGCATAGGGAGTCTCTGAGTGATAACTCCATCCCTCCAACATGTCCAACATACATCCCTGCTAAGGTGTAAGTCACCTGCACTAGTGGTTCAGGTGGATCTTCTGAGTCTGAGGTGGAGCATGCCCATTAATCTCTGTTTGGACATGGCCTCGCATGTCAGGCACATGTCACCTCTAAGCAGACCGTGTGTGAGTGAATAGAGTGTGAGTGTCTTCAATCTGGCAGCATATGACAGCTGTTGGGGTTCCTTGATCCTTTAGGTGGGGGACAGTCAGGGTGTCTCCAATAGCTGCAGATGTTGGGTGAGATACAGCCAGAATAGGGCATTCGACTCGATCACCGGTCTGATAAGTGAAGAGTACAGGGGAACAATGACCCACTAGATCTGGATGTGAATCCCATCCTGATCAGGTGGGCAATGTAGAAGGTCTTCCTAGCCACTTTCGCAATGTGAGTCTCAGAAGAATGGCGACTGTCAACCTGGGTCCCCAGGTCCATGATAACCTCCTCTGTGCTTAGAGGATTGCCACCTATATGGTAGCTTGGGGTCACCTTGCTTTTCCTGAAGGGTATGTCTACACATGTTGTGCACTTTGACTTCAGGCCATGGCCCTGGCACCAGCTATCAGTTACTGTGAGTCCCTTCTGAAGGATATCTGTGTGTGATGCACTGTCCACTATGGTGCCCAGTGTGCAGTCATCTGCTAACATTGTCATCCAAAGTCCTCCCATGTTGGCCTGTACTTCTGAGAAGTACATGACAAACAATGGGGGCCAAGGACTGAGCCCTGTGTGACACCACCTGTGACCAGCCTGGAGTCTAACATAGTGCCAGCAACTCTAACCCTGTGGGTCCCGTCCTTAAGCCAGTTTGCAACCCATCTTGTGACATATGGGTTTACATTTCAGTTGTTAGGGTTTTCCACAATACCTGAGTGGGGTATTGTGTTGAAAGTGTTTGCAAGGCCAAGGTAGGCTGTATGGACTGCCTTTCCCCAACAATGGCCTAAGTGACCACTTTGAAGATGTCAACCCAGTACAAAAGGCATGATCTGCCCCTGACCAAGCCAAAATGGGATGGGTACAATGTCTGCATGTCCCCTATATCTTTGTTTATGAGCTCAATTATGATCCTCTCCATAGATTTGCAGACTACACTTGTTAAGCTTATGGAGCAGCAATTAACAGGGTCTGTAGAGGCACTGCCTTTGTGCAGATGTGCACAACTGGACCCTAACCAGGCTGTTGTGCACACTATGGAAATGTAAAGCAGTGATAGGACTAAAGCCCAGGATACTGACCACCACAGTGAAAGTACTGAAACACTACACTAGACAGTGCTACAGTGTTAGGTCAGTATGAACGGATGTTGACAATTGTGTGCAAAGTATCCCATGCAAAACCTGCAGGCACAGTATACTCCCTGTTTTGTTCACACAAAAAGCATTCGGACAGTAACTACACAACATGGCACAGAACACACAACCATAAACTGGAGGTATTTGTTGAAGGTCACACTCATCCACAAATGTGATGGGCTGCAGAGTTCAACATATGTAAAGCCCACACTGGGCATGCTCACACACTTAGATAAATGAGACATCTTTCACACAACATGCCACGGGAAGGCTGAACTGGGCATGCTCACACAATTGGTCCAAATGTTACCCCTAGCAAATGTGAAAACACACCAGAGGATGCTCATCCCCCTTTCTAGACACTGATCATGTAAGCACCCTATAAGTATATTGGAGAAAATGATTCTCTCAGTAATCCGAATAGTGTGCCGTGCTAATGCGTCTGTCTGTAGTGTCATAACATACTTAGGTAGGGGTTTGAATCCAGCAGGTGGCAAGTGTGTGTGAAGGGGTGTAAGTGTGTATGAAAGAAACATCCCTTTTGGCAACTGGGAAAACACACCAGAGGATGATCATTCTACTTTCTAGACTCTGATGATGTCAGCACCCTATAAGTATATTGGAGAAAAAGATTCTCTCAGTAATCCGAATAGCGCGCCGTGCTAATGCATCCGTTTGTAGTGTCAGAACATAGTTAGGTAGGGGTTTGAATCCAGCAGGTGGCAAGTTTGTGTGAAGGGGGCTAAGTGTGTATGAAAAAAACATCCCTTTTGGCAACTGGGAAAACACACCAGAGGATGATCATTCCACTTTCTAGACTCTGATGATGTCAGCACCCTATAAGTATATTGGAGAAAAAGATTCTCTCAGTAATCCGAATAGCGCGCCGTGCTAATGCATCCGTTTGTAGTGTCATAACATAGTTAGGTAGGGGTTTGAATCCAGCAGGTGGCAAGTGTGTGTGAAGGGGGCTAAGTGTGTATGAAAGAAACATCCCTTTTGGCAACTGGGAAAACACACCAGAGGATGATCATTCCACTTTCTAGACTCTGATGATGTCAGCACCCTATAAGTATATCAGGGGAAAGGAAATCCCCCAATAATGCGAATAGTGCGCTGCGCTAATGCGTCCGTCTCTAGTGTCACAACATAGTTAGGTAGGGGTTTGAATCCAGCAGGTGGCAAGCGTGTGAAGGGAGGTAAGTGTAAGTGTGTATAAAAGAAACATCCCTTTTGGCAACTGTGAAAACACACCAGAGGATGATCATTCCACTTTCTAAACTCTGATGATGTCAGCACCCTATAAGTATATCAGGGGAAAAAAAATCCCCCAGTAATGCGAATAGCGCGCTGTGCTAATGCGTCCGTCTCTAGTCCAGCAGTTGGCAAGTGTGTGAAGGGAGGTAAGTGTGTGTGTAAGTGTGTATGAAAGAAACATCCCTTTTGGCAACTGTGAAAACACACCAGAGGATGATCATTCCACTTTCTAAACTCTGATGATGTCAGCACCCTATAAGTATATCAGGGGAAAGGAAATCCCTTAGTAATGTGAATAGCACGCTGTGCTAATGTGTCTGTCTCTAGTATCACAACATAGTTAGGTAGGGGTTTGAATCCAGCAGGTAGCAAGTGTGTGAAGGGAGGTAAGTGTGTGTGTATGAAAGAAACATCCCTTTTGGCAACTGTGAAAACACACCACAGGATGATCATTCCACTTTCTAAACTCTGATGATGTCAGCACCCTATAAGTATATCAGGGGAAAGGAAATCCCCCAGTAATGCGAATAGCGCGCTGCGCTAATGCGTCTGTCTCTAGTGTCTTAACATAGCTAGGTAGGGGTTTGAATCCAGCAGGTGGCAAGTGTGTGTGAAGGGGGGTAAGTGTGTATGATTGATATATCCCTTTTGGCAACTGGGAAAACACACTACAGGATGCACATACCCCTTTCTAAACGATATCACAATTATGTACGGCTTTTGATTACAGACATGCCATGTGTGTTGTGCACACACAGAATGCCCATGTGTGTGGGTTGTCCCTCACAATAATGCATGACATTGATTACACCGGTTATGGCAATGAACACATGATGTATGTGTGTGCCAAATACACATATGTACCTGTGACTTTCAATAGTTACCATGTGTGATGCCTGCCACATGTGAATACATGGTATTTGCACAGGGTAACATTATGACCGTGGTCTTCTGTGCAGATGCTGCATGTGGGATGTGTATATACAGTGTGAGATGTAGATGCTATCAGCCTAGTAGTGAGGGATGCACACCTGGTCTGGGGCATAAAGTCTACATGTTGTTAATGTACAGGAGCTGCATGTTCTCACCTGTTGTGGGAGTGGTAAGACAGTATTCCATAGCAATGCAGTGACTGCATGCTAAGAACCATTCAGCTAGGGTGTTGTAGCTACACTTATTCATTAGCATTCAGTAATTTGTTGGAATCCCTGGTGAGGGTCTGATGCCAACCAAGGTCAGAGGTCTACCAGCCTGTGTCACTTGCTCAGTGATCCCTTCCATGTTCCCTATCATGTATCCCAGTGAGTGACATCCCACATCAGCTGTGGTGGCATGGACAATGACTGAGTCATATGTGTCCATGCATCTGACTGACTTGTATGTTGTTGTTACAGTTTGGCCATGTGTTTCCATCTCATACATGTGATGTACATCAATGGGTAGGGGATAGGGTTGACTGTGTACATGTGGCAGCTGTGACATTACTACATGACACACATATTCCACAACTGTACCATAGAGGTGACTGACAACTGACCTTTGCACATGCTACCGAGTATTGAGATTACATTGGTGATTGACAGCACATAGGGCCAATGGTGAAAAAGAGACATAGGTCCATAGGTTCGTACAGGGATATCTGCCCAGGGCATGTATCCACCTAGCCAGAATGTGCGTGCCTTTCAACATGCATTGTGAATCTGTCTTGCTATGCCCTTTTCCAAGGTTAGTATACTGTGCCTCTTTCTCACAGTGACACATAAGTGATACCCAGGGTAACCCTACAATGTCACATCCAGTCATTAATATCGCTCTTGAAGATAGTCACTGAGTCAGTCCGCCTAACCTCTATTGGGATAATAATCAGGAATGAAGGGAGCCTCTGAGTTGTGAATGTGCCCCTCCACCATGTCCTATGTATATCACTCCTGAGGTTCAAGTATTTCCAGCGTGTATCCTGGTGGGATCTGGATATTCTGAGATGCAGCATGGCCATTACGTGAGGGTATGACCTGGCCTTCTATGTCAGGCACAGATTGCCTATGAAGAGGCAGTATGTCACTGAGTAGAGCTGCTGCTACTTTAACCAGTCAGTATGTGGCGTCTGTTTGAGCACTTTGATCCCCTTGTCGAGGTACATATGTGGTAGCCCCAGTTGCTGCAGGTGTCTGGTAAGGTGCATGTCGACAGGTTCATCATAGTCAATTATGGGCATGATGAGGGATGAGTAAAGGGGCACAATGTCCTCCCCTGGCCTACATGTGGATCCCATGATGATGTGGCCCATATAACATGCTTACCTAACCACTTTGTCCATGTTGTTGTCAAATGGTAGAATGCTATCAACCTGCGTACCCAAGGTCCATAATTCCTTGGTCTGCACTTACTGGATTAACACATATGTGGTACATTGTGGTCACTTAGTGTTTGACAAAGGGGATGACTATACTCTTTCTGTCATTCACGTTGAGGCCATGGCTGTGGCACAAGTCGTGTGTTTGCAAGAGTCCCATTTGGAGGATGCGTGTGTTAGCTGTTGAGTTGATTATGGTGTTCGGTCTGCAGTCACCTGCGACTTGCTGAGCCACAGTACTTCCATGTTGGCCTGTACCTATGACAAATATATAATGAACATGACAGCTCCTAGGGCTGTGCCTTGTGGGACACCACTTGTACCAGGTTGGAGGCTGACATGGCTCCAGCAATTCTACCATGTGTGTTCTGCCCTTGAGCCACTGTGCAATACCCATAGTGACATAGGGGTTAATATGTACACTGGTGAGCTTCCCTAGAATGCACAAGTGGGGTATTGTATCCAAGGCTTATGCAAGGTCCAGGTAGGCTGTGTGGACCTCCTACCCCTTGACAGTGGCCTTGGTGACTGTTTCAAACAAAGTAAACAGGTTTGATAGGCAGGATTTGCCATTGACAAAGCCAAACTGTGTATGGTGACATGTCTGTAGGTCCACAATATCTAGATATGTGAGGTTCATGATGATCCTTGCCATAGCTTTGCAGACAAAGCTAGTCAGACATATGGGGCGAGTAGTGTCCAGGATCCGTGACGGCACCACCTGCATGTTGAGGGACCACTGTTGCTGTATGCCACTCTCTGGCCACATATCGTGTATTAAGGCTGGGATTGAACAGTGGTGTTATGTCTGGGTGTAGCTCTTCTTGTGGTTCATGTAGGACACAGCCTGGGACACTGTCTGGTCCCATTGATGCAGTGTTTATTGCTTTGGGAAGGGCATCTCTTACCTGAGCATCTGTGATGTCAGGGGGGGATGCACTGTGCTGCGAGACATATGTTCCCTTTTGGTGTGGTGGGGAGAGAAGGCAGCATTGAACCTGTCCACTAGGATGATGGCAATGTCTGTGTGTTTTATATTTTGTGTGACATATTGTATTACCTCTGAGCATATCTGGGTAGTACCACCCAGGTTACTAACATAACTACAGGCAGCCTTGTGATTATACTCAGTGGCTTGTGGAATCCTCGCTCAAAGATGGCCTTAGACAATCATATGGGTGCCTGTAGTTGTCTTCCAATACTCATCAGTGGTGCCTTCACATTTTGGGAGGTTGTTGTATCATGTAGTGGCGTCATCCTTCTATTGTATAGTGTGTTTATGGCTGGTGTCCGGCGCCCAGGACATCTGCCTTTGGAGAATTGGGTCATGCTTTCATATGTGGCTTCATGATCCATGCATTCCTGAATGTGTCCACAGAATGCCTCTATACAGGTATCTGCAGTCTGGTCCATATTTTCAACAGGCCTTGGGCCTTTGAAGGTTTCCACATCATTTATGAGGGGTGTGCACTTGCTTGACATGAGCTGTTGACAGATGTGCCGCCCTCCAGACAGAGCAAGGGCAGGGTCACAGTCAGCTTCCTGTTGGGACGGACCTCCCTGGACCACATGGAAAGAGACACAGAGGAGCTCTTACAGCACCCTCTCAAACTCAGGTCTCCCACACAGCCTTCATGCTGACACAGGAGAGTTTAGATTACTCTGCAAACACCATCATACTGGGTGATGCCAGCTACCCAAACATAGACTGTGAACATTACACAAGCCACAATACCCAAGCTCTAAGATTCCCATTGATCAGACATTCTTTGGCTATGGAACAGGTAACCAACCTTCCCACAAGAGGGGCAGATATACTAGAGCTGATCTTTACAAACATGAGTACAAACTGCTCACCACTGGGAGTATATCCCTCATTGTTGCAATCAAACCATATACTAATCACACTGGAGTTCTGGATCCCCCACATATGCAAACCTCCAACACATCGATGTGTGTGTGTGGGAAATGTCCCTATTAGCAACCGTGACAGTATCGTACAGGATGCAGATCCCCCTTTTGAAACACTGATGATGTCAGGACTGTATAACTATATCACCTGTAGTAAAGTCCTCCAGTAATTTGCATAGCGTGCTCTGCTAATGCGTCTATCTTCAGTGTCATAACATAGTTAGGTAGGGGTTTGAATCCTGCAAAGGGAATGTATGAGTGTGGTTTATGTGTGTGCACTATGCAGGGAGGGTTAACTGCCTTTTGCCAACTGGGAGAACACACTACAGGGTGCACATCCCTCCTCCTACACACAGATGATGTCAGCACCCTCTAAGTACAGTATTAGTAAAGATTTCTTCAACTACTGCAAATAGCACACTCTGCTAATGTGTCTGTTTCTACTGTCATTGCACAGTTAGGTATGGATTTGAATCTTGCAAATGGAAAGTATGTGTTTTACTGTTGGTGGGGTTAGTGTGTGTGCACAATGATGGGGTGGGATGTGGCTTTTGCCACATGGGGCTATGCACTGCAGGGTGGTCATTACCCTTAACAAGCAGTGATGTTGATAGCACCCTATACAAACAAAACTACAAAACAGAAGGTGGTGGTACTGATAACACATGTAAGGTAACACTTCTTCAAGTAATGTCCACAAAACGGAGTAGGATAATCAAACAATTCTTTTATTCTATACAGACAACATGACAACAGACAACTAACTGCCAGTACTCAGTATAGTGTTACATGCTACTGTAACACGCACATGTACCGAATATACCTAGATAGTGTTCTGAAGCCTGAATGTGGCAAGTGTGTGGATGTGGGATGTGTCTGTGTGTGCATTTCCGTATGGGAAACATGTTTGCTGTGGCAATCAGGGTACTACAGTACCTGATGCACATTACATCTTCCAACTGATGAGGTTGCCTGCACCCTGTGAGTACAGGTAGAGAAGGGGATGCCAGTAGTAAACAACATAGTGCACTTCTGAAATGTGTACCTGTCATGTATCAACAGCTACTCATGTAGGGTGATAAATAATGGGAATGGCAGGTGAGCGTGTGCATGTGTGTGGGTAGCAGGGTGTGTATAAATGCATGTGTGACAGAACAGATACATGTAGCTGAATCTACATAACAGCACAAGATGCGCATTGCCATAGTCAATGTTAGCATGTGATGGTGTGCAGCTGGTACACTTTGTTAAGTAGTATGGGTGCAGATAACAATTGAGGACATTCATACAGTTACTGCAGCAAGACTGCTGGGATATACACACATTTATACTGCAACAGTCAACAGTTACCAACATGTTACTACTTATACACATCTATGTAGTCACCCTGTGCATCAGCAACGTGTTTACCTTTACCTGCACCGATGTTGTAGTATGCAGGAGGTGGCACAGTGTCATCATATGCACAGGGTGTGGGTTAGGTATGCCCAAGCCGGCCACTGGTAACACCAATTGACATGTGTGTGCATGTGTGTTTGTGAGGGGCAGCAGTACAGGGTGGACCGTTGTTGGTGCAGTGTGTGTGTGTATGTGTTTGCCCTAGGTGTTAGGTGTCTGCATGTGTGTAAGCACGCACACAGTCCCACATAATGGCTGCCATGTACAGGGTTTTGTGGACAGCCACAGACTGCACCTGTCAGGTCATCCAGATCAGTGTCTGTGGGCACGGACACGGTACCTGTGCCTGGCAGGGGTGCTACGGGCCATATCCAGTACTAACCCATACTGGGTACTGTCATCGGAAGCAGGGGTGTGTTGACTGGACACAGTTCCCTGTTGGGACTGTCCAGAGCCACGTGCACGTGGTCTCCTGGGGCGTCTGGATGACAGCACAGACCCAGCATTGCTGGGGCTGGTGCTGGCACTTGAGGCGCGCGAGTGGGCCCGTTGTCGTCCGTGGCCACTGCCAGCTGGTGCTCTTGCTGGCATACAGCCACGTCGACGCCGCAAACGCACACCATCGCCCTGGCCCATGGACATCTGGTTGTGGAGCAGCTGTTCTATGCCCCCACAACGTCTGTCAACGACATCTGTGAAGTTACGGATAGCATTCGCAACATAATGCATGCCGTCTGTCATGGCTATGCGACATGCTCTCAGCTCCCTCAGACCCTGTCTGGTGTACCTTTCCATACGTGCCTGTGCCTGCATGACAGTTCTAAACATAGTGGAGGTTGACATACCTCCTTGGGCACGTCGGCCAGAGGCAGTACGGCCACGGATGCCCCCACGAGAACCCATGGGCGACTGTCTGCATGGTACCATTGGAGGCCTCTGCACATGGCTGCCTTGTGAGGATGCATGTACCACAGGTACCACATTACCCTGATCTATGCCCACTGCTGACTGTCCATCACCTAGGGACAATGGTGACAAAGTATGTAACGGCAGGATGACTGTGCGCATTGACGGGGTTGAAAGCTGTGTACTGTCAATTGGCTGACCAATGGCAGACCCAGACACACCTTCCTGCACCATTACAGACATTTCATCATCATCAGTACCTGGGGCACAAGATTCAGGTTCCCTGCTGCAGGTCACCAGAGCAGCACCAGAACCTACGGGAGGAAAACATGGAACACAGATTACAGTCTCAATACATATTTGAAAGAGATGCCCTTCAATACTAATGCACACATTCAGAAATGGACACATGCACTCATGGACACTAACACACATGCACACTTGGGCACAGGCACACTTGCACACATGCACACCCCACAGTAAACACACACATCAGTACCGTGTTACACTACTCAATTTACTACCTGTCAATTACAGTTATTGTGAACACAGTCACCAGCATGTCTACTACAGAGTTACACTACTCTTCCTAGTTTTATAAATTGTTTTACAGATAATGTTAAAAAGACTCACCAGCATGTATGGCCTGCCTCGTTGATACATGGGAGGGACCTGGAAGTGTGAAGAGGGGCACATGTGTGCCATTTGTTTTGCACATGATACAGTACAGTAGTACACTAGTTCCCTTATACACATCAGCTGCACATCATGTCTGTATATATATCATGATGACAGATACATACCACATGCACACCTTATGCGTGCATGAAGTAACAGCGTACAGAACAGTCATATGTACATACCAGGAGTTAACTCTAATCTCACCCTTACCTCTCTTCAAACGTCAACTCAAACTGTACTTCCAAAACCACTGGCTTTGTTCTTCTTGGAGTCCAGGCTAACGTCCCTCTCCCTACCCTCTCTTCACCTTTAACCCCTCATTGTGCATAGAAACTAGCTTCTACCCTGTTTCTTTCACCTTGATGTCCTTCTATGCTCTGACCTACTTCTCCCATCCCTCCCACCTCCTCTTGACTGTCTTCCTTCTTTTCCTCACTTCCCTTCTTGACTCCTGCCTCTTCCATATCATTGTATCTGTCATACTCCTTCTACTTCTCTACCCTTTTGAGCCCTAACTATTATGTATATGGCTTTTGCCTTATTGCATAACCATTATGCTTTAGGTAGGATTGCTTTGAAACCAACGGTACATTGTGTATGACTCTAAACTGTTTGACTTCCTTACATGTATGTTGATTTAATTAACAGGCTGGTGTACAATTCTATTATGTTGGCTGTCTGTATTGACAACTTGTCTGTCTGCCTTTATTACGATATGTGTGGAGCTTTTCTCCACAGGCCTCTACTGAAAATGAACTTATATCCAGCTAGACTATCTGGGTCAACAAATGTAAAAGTAATAACAATAAATGAATATGGCATCTTACCTGCACGCCGCTGTCTTGCTGCTGTGTGGATCCAACCTCCGTCAGGATGCATGATTGTTGCTGTTGTTCTGGGGCTGGATCCACAACACTTAGCAGTAGCCCCTCCTGTCTGGTGAGGGGGGGATGTGTGGCCACCCCCCCACCTGTGGCAACCTGTTGCCTGCGGATATCTGCAGCACGCTGGCGGACATTTCTTATCAAATCACTGCAGTGATGTCTCACCTGCTCATATGTCCTATCATGCATGCCAACATCATTTATCCTGCTAACAAGGTTTTGCCACAGTGCAGACCTCTCCTGCTGATTCTGGGTGGTGCGTGAGAACAGGATGGCATAGTCACACACCAGGCTCTGGTGGATCACGCCATCCTCTGCAGCAGAGTAGGCAGGATTCCTTTTTGGTGCCATGTCTATCTGGAAAGGTACACAAACAGGTTATCAGCATAGTATCTCAACAATACATGGTACACATTCTATACAGGGAGTGTTAACTTCTACTTATTACTGATTGGTTAAAACCTGATTACAGTGTAGCTATCATTCTATGTCATTTGTACTAAGTACTTGGCCTTCAGCCCAGTTGTTTTACATTAGGGAGGTTGGTGGCAAGCACTGTGGTGGCAGGACACATATCTTTCATCCATTGAAGTTGGGAACTGCTGATTGTGGGCCCAGTGTACAAGTGTATTACTTCTGGTATGGGCAGTTGGCCTTCAGGCCAGTTATTTAGCATTAACGAGGTTTGTGGTCTGCACTCATGTGTGACAATAGGCTGTACTCTGCCATTCATAGCTGGGGACATCTGGTTTCAGGTTTATAGTGCCTGCATATCTGAGCTGTATCTTACTGACATTGCTACACCTTGTTTGTTGTAGCAAACACTACATCCAGGCCTCCTGGATCTACCTTTGTTTATATGCTTGTTATCTGTTAGCTTGTTATTTCACTGGTATGCTACTTCCACATAGTACACATCTTCTCAACACATCTGTGACTCACTACTGTTATCTGCATTGCTTACTGTACGTACTTCCATGTTACACATGACAGCAAGTGACTGCTTGTCATTGTTGCATTTACTTCATTGTGACACATTGCACTTAGGTTACCTGGCATTTGCTCACTGACACTTTTATATCAGTCAGCAGTTGTAGGTAATGTCAGTACACCCTCACTCCCCACTGGACCTTGTTTTCAATCATTAGTGATTACAGAGTTCACAATAGTATTCTAGCATGTCCAGAGGTCAGTTGTCAGTTCCCTCCCCAGTCCAGCTGGTGAGTGTGGTACTCCAGAGACAATGTTAGAACAGATGCATGTACACAGACAACCCCCTCCTCCTAACAACAAATTCAAACTCATGTGAGTGATGCAACCATATACCAGACTGGAGGCTAGGCTCTGTCTACTCAATACCGCCATAACCAGTCACGTGGCAAAGGGGATCACTCACTACACTTCCAGTCTCACGTAGACCTACCACAACATCAGACCTAACACATGATCACACATGATCATACTTGTAGGATCAGACCACAGCTCTGCCTATGCAGCAGAGACCTCCTAAGCAGACATCCAGGTAACCACTACCACATAAACGAACATGTGCAACACATATCACACAAAGCCAATGTGCTGAACACTCACAGCCATTAACAGTTAACAACACACCTCATATACCTGTACCGGGTGCCTCTATCATCAGGCACACTCACATCACGTTCACCAGGCTTAATGAGGTGAGGGTCACGGTGTGCAGCCTGTCAGGCACTATGACCTGCCACATAACACAAACACTCAGGTAACCCCAAGGCAGGTACAGGTATGACTCAGTCAATGTCCATGCTGCTGTGAATGGCCTGACACATTCCTCCCTGGACTACATGACATGAGACATTACAGAGCTCTCTGAGCACGTAGCCCGAGACAGTTTGACCCTGACCTTGAGTAGCATCCTACCCTCACCTAGAACGATGCCACAATATCAAGGCACGATGATCCCTTCCAACAATTGACTGACATACTGGTGTCATTCACAGGTGTGCCAATGCCTGCCATCTTGGGGTGGTATGCTTTGCTAGGGACAGCTTGCACCTGTCACCACAGTCCTATTGACATTTGGCGGAGCCTCCTGCTACACCCATAGTGCCTGTATTAGGCAAGGCTCATAAGGCAAACCCACATCCATTTGTATCACAAAGGATGAGGAAGTAAGAGTGATGCTACTCAACACTGGACGTCTAGACCCAAGGATGCACGCACCCAAAACCCTACCTAGCATTCTGGACATCGATATCTGTGCAGTAACATGAACCTGTTTCAGGTTTCACAGGAGCACACCAGTACTACCACGTTATAGCTGTTACCATTCTTGTCGGCCCCAACACTTGAACAATGGAGGGGGAGTATCAATATTCAATGCAGATTCCCACGCCTCCACATTGGTGGCACAGTACAACATAGGTGTTAGGCCATTGAGTACAGAAGACGTAGTTGGGGACCTGGGGAAGAAACATGGTAGCGGTCTGTCATTTGTCTACCACATGGCCAACGTGGATTGACAGACATGTTATATAGCCCAGCTAATCATGACTGATTCACATGTATGGCAGGGGAGGTCATTGTGCCTCTGTACTCATCCATCATCAGGCCTATAATTGCATACAATGCACCTTTTGGGATGTACCTAACCAGACACCTACAGCAACTGGTACAGGACAACAGTACATCATCAAGGGGATGCAATGGCTCACACAGATGTCATATGCTGCCCAGGTAAAGTGAATCCAGCTGGACTCAGTGGCATACTGCCTGTTCAGAGGCAATCTGTGCATGCCATATACAGCCATGTCCTACCTAGCAGTAATGAACGTGATGCACCTCAGGCAATCAGAGTCCCATACAGCCACATGCTCAGGAGAGCTGGACCTCAGCACTGACATACATGGACATGCTGGAGGGGCATATTCCTAACCGAGAGGCTCCCTTCACTCTGTAATGAGCTCACACTACTGGTTAGGCAGAGTCCCTCATTGACTCTCTTCTATAGGAATCTGGATGAGTGGATGGAGATCATAGTTGTACCCCAGGTATCACTTCTATGTCGCTGTTAGACAGAGGCACAGTATACTAAAGTCGGACAAGGGCATAGCAGCATAACTTGTGATTGGGTGGCAAAAGACAAACACATTCTACTAGGCTTAACAATGCCCTAGGGCAAATAGCCTAGTATGAACCTATGAACTGTTCATTCTCAACTGTTCGAGCTCATTACAGAGTGAAGGGAGCCTCTCGGTTAGGAATTTGCCCCTCCAGCATGTCCATGTATGTTCTATTCAGTCGCCACCGCTTGCTCAGAGGTGACCTTTGCCTAACATACAAGGCCATGTCAAACCCAGATTTGATGAATATGCTTCACCTCAAAAATCTAGATCCATCAGAGCCACAAGGGCGGAGACTTAAACCTCGACACGGCTATTAATAGGACATGCTGGAGGGATAGATTCATCACCCAAAGACTCCCTATGCTGTGGAACAAAATCACGGTATATGTGAGGCAGAGCACCTCGCTGGCCTTGTTCAAGAGAAATCTTGACCAATGGATGGGAGATCGCAGATATACCCCAGGGATTACCTCAGTGTCACTGCTCGACAGAGGCACAGCAAAATAATGGGTATGGTTCCCCATACTAAAGGGGGGCTAGGCTTGTAAATGCCCTCGGGCAGATAGCCTAGTATGAACCGATGAACATGTGTGTACTGCTATAGTACTTCTGCCATATGTTGCATGTGTGTGTGTTGTGGGGATGCACAGGTAATGGCCAGATACGCCTGCACAGGTGACACGTCTGACACATTCTGGGTGTTCATCCATACATACTGGATGTGTGCTGCCATCCAACCCTGTGATGTGGACACACATTACTCAGCCTGGATATACATATCCGAACAACACCACAAGCACAGTACACTACCTTGCTATGTATGCATGTTATTACACAGTTATTCAGTAGTTATGACAGTGATGCTATCCATGCAGCCCACTGGGCCAGTGGAAGCCACGACACACACCGCCAGCACCTTTGCATATGCTTACCACAGACATCCCACATACTGCATGTACTGTGCACACAGTTATCTAACCCAGAACAACTGCACACCATTTATTAATCCTGTCCAGTGGACTACAGATACAGGCATATTGTATAACAATAGTAGGAGGCTACTGCAGCACAGGGCAGATTCACATGACGGGAAGGCATCTGTTGTCTGCAGTGTTAAGATGCTTCACATTCACCAAATGCACAGATATTGGCAACATTGTTGCAGACAGTTTAGGTGCAGGTACCCCCCCCCATTGTCCTACACACGTGTTATTAGTTATCCCAGATGACTGTAACCTCCCTATCCTCTCACATGTCCAGGTGAGAGCCACCCTCATCATTGCAGAACACATATCATCACTGTTACGAAATGGTATCCCTGGATGTGTGCTACATTCACCCCTGGAGGACATAGCACCACATGACAGACTGATATTAATCCCTGGCCATACTACAGGATATGTACCTGAACAGTGCCATACATACACAGTGGTCCCACACCAATGAGGAGGAACCTCTACTGACCCTGGGAACTACTGCATCATATGCACAACTGGCCTTGTGTTCTAAGCTATGGAAGTGTTAGTTATGGCCCACATGTACAACAATATTACATATGTTTATATTTCATGACTATGTACACACAACCTATCTCATGGACATACCTATAGATAGTGAACTATGATACATTTGAGGTGTCACAGTATACACAGGATTAACCTGCTACTTTGCATTACCTGTGTTTGTGGCAGCTGTTGCTGTGCCAGTGGTGCTGCTTGCTGCTTGCTCCTTGCTGCTTGCTGCTGATTTTGCTGCTGGCAGTCCTAATATTTGTTTGGTTGTTTGGTTGTTTGGTTGTTTTCTCTGTCTCTCTCTCTCTGTCTTTATCTGTAGTGTTTGTGCAATGAATGTATTGCGTGAGTGTAGTGTGGGAACTCAATGCTTTTGTAGGTATCTGCATAGGTCCATGTGATGGCCTCTGCACCAATTGTAAGGCAGCATTTGCTAATTGCATGCAGCTGGGTGTGTACTGATTGCATGTCTCACTGTGATTTCAGGACACTGCTATAAAAGGGTATGTGAGATAGGCATTGCCCTTTCAGATTGTAGGGCGTGGACCATGCTGGTATGCTGTTGACAGTGTTTTGTGAGTGTGAAGGTTAGTACATCTACCATGCTTCATGCTGTGTTGTAGATTCAGGTTGCTGCATTTATCTTGCCTGTTCCCTGTAGTGAGTGTGTATGCATACTGACACCTACAACTATATGTCATATGTATTGCTATATAAATATATATATATCTGTGTACATATACATACTTTCATATATGTACATTAGCTGACATTATTGGGTACAAGCTAACAATTTACAGGGCTGTTTCTGTTAACACTACACTAGTATGGGAATCCAGTAATTGGGACTATAAAAGTCTGCATGACATGCTTTGGGTAGTAGACATACTATATTGCCTTTATCTTCATTCCTACTATTACATGTTCCACTTATTTAGCACTATATTCCTGTATGAGAGTCATGGCTTAGTGGTAGGTCATACAGACTAGTGTTACAATGGTCTTGTGGTAGGGCCTACTAGTATGCTCATATTCTGCTTTTGAGTTGAGTATAGGGCCTATCAATCAAAGTGCTGGAGGCACCTTTAAGCAGTTAAAGGGCTTAGTAGGTCTCACAGGAGCCAGGCTGTGTTGCAGATTCTGGTTGCTGCATATATCTTCACTGTTTCCTGTAGTGAGTGTGTATGGCTACTGAGACCTACAACTATATTTCATATGTATTAATATATATTTATATATATGTATGTGTAGATATACATACCTTCACATATGTACATTACCTTACATTATTATGTACAAGCTAACAGGTAGCAGGGCTGTTTCTGTTCACACTGAACTAGTATGAGAATCCAGTAATTTGGCCATTAAAACTCTACCTGACATGCTTTGGATAGTACATCTCCTATATTGCCTTTATACTGATTCCTACTATTACATGTTATATTTATTTTAGCACTGTGTTCTTGTAAAGCAGGCATGGCTTAGTGGTAGGTCATACAGACTAATGTTACCAAGGTCCTGGGTTCGAGACTGACAGTGGGAATTTATTTTTCTTAGCAAACTTTCAAACTGAGTACAGGACCTGTCAATCAAAGTGCCATAAAGGCACTTTTAAGCACTTTAAACCAGGTCTGCGCTGCTTGTGCGGAGCTCACGCAAGACTGGCGGTGAGCTCCGCTAACACAAGCGACACCCGCACTAATTTCTTTGAAAGAAAAGAAAAAGGGGTGACAGGAAAGTGGTGAAAAAGGGGTCACAAAGAGGGTAAGACAGTAGGGAAACAAGCGTGGGATTTGCAGGAGGGATATAGGTAAGGCCCATAGATGCCCATGTCTTTGGCAGCAACAGCTGTGCATTTCCATGTATTTTGGTGAGACATTGGAAACCTTTCACCCCTGAGAGAGGTGTCAGGACAACATTAATATTTGTTGTAGAGCCAATTGTAATTAACTGTTTCAATGTCAAGCAGACATGTGTGCGACATGGACAGCTATGTATGGGCGTAATTTTTGTGGGTACAGAGTGCCCTTTTTTTTTTCAGGTGAGAGTGGTATGTCAGGTGAAGGAAGTCGGTATAGCTGGGGAGGTAGGTTGGGTAGGTTAACAGACAAGACAGACAAGACGCATACAGGGGCGGTGTATGACACACGTGGGGGGGGTTACACAATTGACGGGGACGGAGGTTGGGATTTCCAAGATGCATGAGCCCACAGATGGCAACAGTGGAACTGATATCCCCACCCATAGGCAGTTGCCACTGTTCCTTCACAGCCCAGGACGGGGCTGTGCTGGGGGCTGTGTAGGCAGGGCAACGGCCGGGGCCGTTAGCTGTGCCACACGAGCCTCAAGCTGGCGTAGGGGCCCAAGTACAGTGTCTTGGATCTCCCTTCGCACCACAGACCGGACACCGCAGAGGGTGAGTGGACGAACCCCTCCGGCCACACTTGCAGAGGGGGGACCGGCCCCATCCCCTGCAGCGCTTCCACCCGAAGGTGGCACAGGGCCACCGGAGGGGGGTCTGGCCTGGGCACTAGTGCCAGGTGCAGGCGCCAGCTGAGGTGGGAGAGGTGGGTCCGCTGGGACCCGCCTTCCCAAGCGTTCTAGGTTTGTGAGTTGTTATGTTAGTTTGGGTTAGTGGCATTTTATTCCATTCAGATTAGTTGTAACAGCATGCATTGGTATTCCCATCAAACAAACACCCAGATATTAACACCATTGAACAAGGGGCATATCAATATCACATGCATTATTTGAACAGAAATACACAGTCAAACAACATGCAGGGTTGATTAATGGCAACAGGCCATCAGATTTGCAGGTATGAACAGGGCACATGCACGAACAGACATGCATATATTTTTGAAACGGACAAATGTCCATGATTAATGAAATGTTCACATACCATTATTTAGTGGGTGTTGTTATATGGAATTATAGGGTTGGGCGGAGATAGAAAGTGATGACACATTCATATGTTACACACTGATTTACATTTGTATAAGGTACACAATTAAGTTGAGGCTGATGTTTCAAAATAAATTTTATTTGACTGTCAAGCTACACCTGTTACAGATACATCACTATCCTACTTATTTTGAATTTGATCAGATACATCATCCTGCTACACTTTGATGACAGGACAGGGGACAACTATGGCTGTTTAGTCTGTCAGATAATCATTCATTCTATCTGCAAATTGTTTACTGTGATCACCATATACAGCATTTGGCCTAGACATTCCAGATTCTGACACACTGAAATCAGTTTGGGATATGAAGTTGTACTTCCCACATGCATTTAGTTCTGTAGAAACACACTGGGGCTACTATATTCAGGGGTTATTACTACTTTATTTATTCATACATGACCCTTTCTGTCACTCTCACACATCCTGCAACTTCACAGTTCAGATTGGTACTTCTAGGCTTTGTTCACATGTTAGACTGGTGGTGATTCAAACACTTTCCAACAGCCTCACTTCTGTCATGATTCAGCATTTCAACAGGGATATATCTCACATATGACTACCTCGGATTCTAAAGCTGTACTCTTGGGACTACTGCAGGTTACACTATATTTAATTCATGGTGGGACATCTGTATTACAGCACTGTTTAATTCTATCAATTATATTTCCAGTTACACTTGCATACTGATGAACTTGTTGCAGCCATACCTGCAGACTTACAATTCCTGCTTGCACATTATATTACTTTTAATCAATACACTGCAGTGTTCTGATACATGCTACAGTACAATATTTATTTACAAGTGATGGGTGGGGTTACTAACCTGCATGGTGGCGCAGCCGCACCAGCCTACGGCCATACATCTCGCGATTCACAGAGCGGACACCTGCAGCTGTAATACGAAAAAAGTAATATTGGACTACACATCTCCATGGTATCGGCCAGTTGAAATCCTTACATACATAAGCAAAATGTAACTTACTCAGTAGTGGGGCGTTGGGCATATCCCGGGCCTCCTGGATCCATTCGGACAACTGGTCTTCCTTGCATCGCTTCAGGTCCGCATGGTGGTGACGGACCTGCTCACCAGTGCGTGGAATGCCAGTAGCACTGGTCAGATCACGAGCCAACTGGTCCCATGCCTCTGCCCTATACGCTCCCCATGAGACCTGGCCCTGCATGAGTTGGGCCTCGTGATGATGGACAAGGAGCCAGACCATGTATCTGGACTCCTCAACGCCCCAACGCTGTGCTCGAAAGCAATGTCCCTCACCTACTCCACTCATTCTAACTGCAGGTCTGTTCTACAATTGTTTCTGCTGTGTATTCCCGCCTATGGGGCTTATATATGCCGCTTTTCCCGCACATTTCTCTGATTGGCCGTTTTGGAATTGTATCTACTTCACTGAAAATGCTTTCTCATGCTCCATTCTGGATTTTATCCCATATATATGCTATTTCTGCATTTCATGGTATTGCTGTTATGGCTTAGTGGTGAAGTACCTTGACTCTAGTGCATGGTATCCTGCGTTCGACTCTGGCAACTGACTTTTGATTTTCCTAACAGAAATGAGTTGAGGACCTGTCAATCAAACTTGCCAAAAGCACTTTTAAGCATTTAAAACCAGGTCTGCGCTCGTTTGCGAGGAGGTAACGCATGCGCACTGGCAGTTAGCTTGTGGGAGCGCTGGGATAAACCTTAATTGGCTAGTGACACACATGTTCAGCTAAGCACAGCTAGTTGCAAATGGTTTCAGCCTATTAAACCGGTGCTTAGCAACGAGCATACAGTTTGCAGCTTTTTAAACACTACTCAGCTACGGGCATTCCGTCTCACAGCAGCTTAGCTATCAGTACATTTCTGACTATTTTTATTATTGTGTTACTTCGTAATATATGCTCCATTTCATTCCATTTTACAAAAGGGAATACATTTACATTTGTACAATACTGTCAGGGGGCTTTTTCGTGCTTATTTACAAAAAAAAAAAAAAGTTGTTTTGGGGGTTCGAACCCTGCCTGCCTACTCTTAGACCAGCAACTCTACCGCTAAGCTATTACTTCTTGGCTTACTTTGCATATTTAGTTCTTATATCCTTTTCCACTGACTGCTAACTGTGATTGCACTAGTAGCACACCCGCGCACACAGTAGCAGACATTTCCGGGGTTTAAAAAAAAAAAAAAGGTTTTAATTTAATTTTATAACATCTCTTCACTTTATACAGTGATGGTCTATCGGGGCATGTGTTGTGTAGTGTGTTTATTCACATTTCCATGGCCTCTCTCGTGGCTGTTTACTTTCAGCCATTCTAGTCTTCCGGGGGCGTGTACGCTTGCAGGGCTTAGCCTACAGATACGCCCCCTACTCTCTTACACGGACCGTGTAAGAGTTACTAGTGTGATTCAGCATGCCTCATGCATATGCATGACATGCTGACATCACACAGTTTCACTGCAGCCTCCGTGTAAGAGTTATAACTCTTACACGGAGGCTTCCTGAATCTGGCCCATGGTCTGGATTTTCCTCTCTGTTGTCTGTGTGAATTTATAGCTGTCTAGGCCCCTTGGGATGGCCAGAGCTTGCCTGTCTAAAACCTATCCCTTTCTAACCACCAACAGTGAAATTAAAGGTAAAACAACAAAATATGAATCAAAGTAAATCTTGTTAACAGGCTATTCCTTCCTACATAAAAACAGTGAAAAATAGTGATAACAAATAAAATATAAATTCAAATAAAACTTATCTTATCATTGAATTCTTGATTCTCTTTTACTGTGCTTTTCCATTAGGAGGATTGGGATTGTTCATCTAGTGGCAATAGGTGTTTGCCTGGTTTATCTGAGTTGGGAAGCACACAAAAGGGCTCTAAGTGTAGTCATTGCATTGGCCAGAAGACTCAGTAGTCAGTTTTCTGTATTTCTAGTACTGGTATAAATTTGGCTCATTTGCATGGAGCTGCTACTACAAATGGTTACAATATTATAAGACAGGACAGGATAAACAAACATGGTGGGGGTGCAGCAATTACGTTTAAAGAATCACTTCATCTAGTAAAACTAAACTGTTCCCCACCAGACATCTCTCATGCTGAACTCCTTATCACTCGCTTCCAAATTAATCCTCACAAATCCATTAACATCATAGCCATCTACCTACCTCCAGGCAACAACCTGTACAACATAGAATCCCTCCTATCATGGTCATCTTTTTCTCTATCCCAAGAAACCATCATTCTAGGTGATTTCAACCTAGACTGGTTCTCCTGCTCCTCTGCCTCCCCTACCTCATTTATAAACTTATACAACTTCACCCAAATTATTAATTACCCCACCCTCATTGACAAGCACTCCAATAAAATAGCACTTCTAGACTGGATTTTAACAAACAAACCAAACCACGGGTACCAGGCTGGCGTCTACCAGTCATGCTGACGACGCCTCTATATTTCTAGTTAGGAAGAAAACACATATCTAAACCAGCATCTCATACAAATACACCCGTAGCAAAAAATATCTCTCCTCTGACACCTTCAATTTACTATTACAAAACTGCGATTGGTCCCATTAAAAAATCTGCAACTAGACCTAGCCTTCAACAACAAATTCCTTGAAATATTAAATAATCTTGTCCCCCTCAGAAAAATTCACCAAAAACCCAAACAGCTACCACTGCTTTCTAAAGAAACAAAACAAGTAATGAAACAAAGAGGTAAGGCCTGGTTACTATATCATATGACCAAAAATAACAACAATCTTGCCCTTTGCAAAACAACTTAGAAACCATACTAAGGAAAACATCAGCAAGGATAAAATAACCTATTTCCTCACCTGCCAACAAAAATACCAGCACAATCCACAAAAATTCTGTCAGAATATCAAACACCTCCTTAACCCCGGTAAAACTCCTACCACTGCCCCACCTCACTGCTAACTACTCTGTGCCCTTAGCCTCACAATTCAATTACCACTTCATCAACTCTATCACTTCTCTCCTAGATAACAAAACAATCCCACCACTCACTGTCCCCTCCACTACATCTAATGATGCAAACTCCTTCTCCTTTATTCCCATTCCAACTTCCTACAAAAAAAAAAAAAACTCCTATGTAAATTAAAACCCTGCTGCTTAGCTGCTGACCAGCTTCCAAATGAATACCTAAAACTAGCTGCCCCATCCATTGACTATCCCATATCATTACTAATAAACCACTCTATCTCTGAACAGTACATTCCCAAATTATGGAAAATCTCTCATACCATACCACTTCATAAGGGCGGCACATCTAGAGACATAACTAACCATCCCATTGCCATTCTATCCTTCCTTGCCAAAATTCTAGAGAACTGTATCCACCAGCAACTCATGAATCACCTCATTATGAACAAACTACTTTCCAGTACCCAGCATGGCTTCAGGCCTAAACACAGTACTAGCTCAGCCCTCATAACCTCTACAGAGACCATTCGCCACCTCAAAAATGAAAGACAACTAGTCTCAGCCATTTTCTTAGATATATCAAAAGCTTTTGACACAGTGTCCCATCAGCTGCTTCTCAACAAACTTGCCACTTACAGTCTCAATTCAACCCCCTTAACATGGTTTCACAGTTATCTATATGACCGTCAACAGGCCACTAAATGGGCAAACAGCCTCTCCCAGCTATTACCAGTTACCACGGGGGTACCACAAGGATCCATACTTGGGCCGCTCCTCTTCATAATATTTACCAACAACCTATACACTGCCACACAACATGCCACCATTATCCAATATGCTGATGACTCCTCCCTTATCTGCTCAGCCCACTCCCCACAAGAACTCCAACACAAAATGCAATCATCATTCCAAGACATTGAAATGTACCTCACCAGCCACCAACTCATCCTAAATCCAAATAAGACCAAGCTCATAATTTTCTCTAATAAATCTTCCAAACCCAGTGCCCAATCCCTCTCCATACTATCTAACAACAGTACAAAAATCAAACCCACCAATCAGACCAAGCTCCTAGGGGTAACCACAGATGACTCACTAAAGTTTGATAAACTTATCTATCTGACCACCAAAAAAATCCACTCTAAACTAGGTGATCTATACTGGGTTAAACCTTACCTTACACAACAAGCTAGACTGGCCACTGCAAGGTTCCACTTGCTATCCACCCTCCTATACTGCTCTGAGGTCTTTACTAACCTATCAAAAACTGACCTAAAAAAACTAGACTCCTGCTATAACAGAATAGCTAAGTTTATCACCGACCGACCCCACAGAACACATCACTGCACTGCTCTCCAACAGCTCAACTGGCTAGAACTTCCCAACCTATTATTAGTAAAACAACTATCACTTGCCCATAAAATCACATTCAACTATACTGACTGCCTATCCCTATCAAAACTAGTCCTGCCAAATACAAACTATAGACTCCTCAGGTCATCCAACAAACTAATGCTAAAAGTAACCCAGTCTCACAACTATCACGGAGACTCCCTCTACTCCCATAAAATAGCCAAAGATTGGAACACCCTTCCTCAATAGATAACCAAAAACTCCAACCTGCTCACATTTAAAACTACCCTGAAAGGCTATTTAAATAATTGGCTATGATCCTCTATTGCTGCCAACTAATTTTCTTCCTATTATTCCCACTCATCTCACACGTTAGTCCAAATAGTGCTCATCCCAAATAGTGCTATCCCACTATCTCTCTTATCTTTATTAATCTTTGTTCCTTCAGATGACCTAACTTGTAAAAACTGCATGGCCAATTTTGGTCTTTCAGAAGTGACTCAACTTGTAAAGCTACATGACTTGTGTACCTCATATATATTGTAAAAAAAGAATAGTATTCCTGTATGCCCGAAACATGCATGTTTATATTGTGTTATGTCATTATATCTTGTTATAATACTTTTGTTAAGCTCATTTACATATTGTTAGCAATGTACTACTTAAACTAAGTTTACTGCTTGTACCTTAATAAGGTTCTTTTTGTTGTGGAGCTTTTCTCCCCGGGTCTCCGCTGAAAAGGTTTTTTTTTTCAACCCAGTCAGACACTACCCGGTTAACAAATGTAAATAAATAAATAAAAACCAGGAAACCCATACATCATAACTGGAGTTAGTAGAATCGGTCACCATCCAGCCCAATACCATATTCATGGGTGATTTTAACAACCCCTCCATTAATTGGGAGGTATATACAACCACTAACATGCAGGCCCAAAGATTTCTTGGCTTTTTAAATTCAAATGCACTAGAGCATATAGCCTGCACTCCACTAGGGGAACAAATATCCTAGATCCAGTACTCACAAATATGGGAGAGTGCTGCACCCCCCCATTTGATGTCCTCATTGGTAAGATCAAATCACAAAGTGGTCGCCCTTGAAATTAAGGTAAAATTAGTCCCCACTCCTCAAAAAAACTTTAAGAACTTTTCTAAGGTAAATTACTTCTATTTAAGGATGGCATAACTAGTTTTCAAGATCCCCCAAATCCAAGAAAAACACAGAAACATATGCAGAAGTTTACACAAAAGTCCTGTATGACCATATAAACAACTGCAAAGAAATGGCAATATGAGACTGAAATAAACCCAGGTCAAACCACAAAATCAAGCCACCCTGGTGGACCCCTAGTATTAATCAAACAACAAACCACAACAACACAAATACAACCAACAAAAGAAATAAAGAAGATACTGCCAAGAAGTAAGAGGGAATCTGTGCAAGAGAGCAAAAAGTCCCTCATTAGTCTAAATAAGTGAATCAGGAAGCAACTCAAGTGCAGTATGTGAGGTAAAAATAGTCTCCAAAGCTAAGGATAACCATAAGGCATTTTTCAGTTATCTGTGCAGTCTTAAGGGCAACACCCAACAATGTGTGAAATTCATTATAGATAGTAACAACTATACCCATGCAGAAGATGCAGCAAATCTGCTGGCCAAAAATTCAGCTCCAATTTCACCTCCCCATCATCCCCAGTTCTCCCCCAAGAAATACCCTCCACCACTCCGCCGCCAATTATCACCAAAGAACAGGATGCTACTGTACTCTAAAGCTACTTGTACTTGTAAAGCTACAAACATTGCTTCAATGTGGCCTGGTGATATACCAGGTCACTTCTTAAACAACTTAAATCAGGACATATGATGCCCGTTAGGATGTCTCCAGATTGGCTATGTCCCAATAGAGTGAAGGACTACTGACCCAGGAAATCAGAGCCCATAAATTTGACTAGTCATACTGTATATGTAAAGCCATGGAAACGATAATCTTGACCTGATAAATAATGACATAAGAAACTCTCCAAACACTGGACCCAATCCAATTCGGGTTTGCCCAAGGCAGGTCAAGCCTACTGTATTTGGTGGATTTCTTTGAAAAAGTCTCTAAGGCCATGGATGAGGGTTAAACATTATATGCCACCTACCTCAACCTGGTGAAGGCATTTGACATAATTCCCACTCAGGTATTATAAATAAACTCACAAAACTGAGCATAAATCCCTACATAACCAGATGGATATACAAATTGGCTCATGGACAGGACACGTAGTTAAAGTGGGTGAATCCAGATCCAGTAAGATGCCAGTTACTATTGGTGTGCCACAGGGCTCAGTGCTGGGATTACTCTGTCTCCTACTGACTGCTAAGGGGTGAGCTTGCCTGACCTACAAGGCACTCATAAATCCATCCCTGATGGAGCTGCTACACATCTGCAAGTCCAATAGCATGAGGGTCACTCAAAATAGGGATATCAACTTAGTCTGTAACTCAAACAAAGCATGCTGTAGGGGAAGATATTTGTCTCAGAGATTATCCATTCTTTGAAACAGGCTTCCTGTCCATGTTAATTGGAGCCAGTCTCTTGCTCTCTTCAAATGCAATTTGCTTTAATAGATCAGGAATCACTGATTCACACCTGTGGTAGTGACTATGTCCATAATGGACAGGGGCAATCTGCAAAATATTCAAGTCATAGGCACAAAAAATGCTATCCTCTTGCACCTAAGGGTTATATATTTGGTAAAATTAGATTATATTGGCTAGGCTTGTAAGGGTTTTAAGCCATTAGCATAGTAATCTCCTGTGAACCTATGAACCTATGAACATATGTAGACAGTAATCTGGCCTTTGGCTATGTGACCAAGGTAGTAAAAAAATCATTCTCTGTCACCCAATTTATAAGTAAGAACACAGCATCCAGGTCCAAAGAAGTCACAGTGGCACTTTATTTGGCCCTTATTAGACCCCTTATTGAGTATATCGCCCCCTTCAGTATGTACCTTATCAGATATATGCAACAGTTGGAATGCCCACAAATGTTTCTTACCAGAAGAATCCATGGTATAAACACATTGTCCTGTGAAGATCACCTTAAAACCCTTTCTCTGTACTCTGTCTTCTTCAGTTTACTGGGAAGTGATCTATATGCATGCAAGGCATCTTCAGATCCAGCTCTGATGGACCTTTTGCACATCCACAAAACAAACAGCATCAGAACCACTAGATCTAAGGATTTAAATTTTGCTTGTGAGATACATAAGCCATGTTAACAAGGCAGATATATGTCTCAGATGATCCTCATGTTCTGGAATAGGCTCCCCATCCATATGAAGCAGAGTTCATCCCTAACCCTATTTAGGTATAACGTTAACCAATGGATAGGAAATCGGAAATTCAGCCTGGTTGTGCTTCCCATGTCTCAGATAGACAGAGGTAGACAGTAATGCCCAAACTGACATACCTCCACACATAACCTCTAGAAACTTGCTAACTAACATACCCCTCCTAATAAATGTACATGAAACATTTGGGATACAGTTGGGCTGGACTGCACAGCTAGGCTTATAAAGGCTCATATGGTCATTATCCTAGTATATACCTATGAATCTATGACGTTATGAACAATCAGTTGATTGAATAAAGCATTTGGCAGTTTTGAATGATGACCACAGTGGTACTGAAATGCAGCAATAGTGGATAAAGGTGCATTTTCAACAAAGAGGAAATACCTGCTCAACTCTTTTAAGGAAAGAGGAGTGTAGCCCACATACTCAAGTAGTTGACAAGAAGAACTGAGACAGCAAACCCCAGTGCATTTGGAATGTTACATTACCCAAGGTTTACAGGCTATTCATTAGTACATTTAAAGTGGTATGCTACACAAGGTGGTAGAGGGCAGGCAATATACTTTCCTACCTTGATCCAGTTATTCACATTGATGTTTATGTGATAGCACCACTTAGCAAATATAGGTAGCATACAGTGTCACAAGTTCCAACTAAAAACAGTCACTGTTTTATCAATGCAGCATTATTAGAAACATTGTTTCAGATAGTTTTTAAGAATACAAGGGCAGTAACATCAGTGCCTTGAAAATTACTTGCTACAATCTGGAAACACTGCCCTTTTGTTTCAGTTTATTGTCATAAACATTGTAAGACTATCTGAATTATATGAAGGCATACTTATGCATTAGCATATTTCAAAAATGAAGTTATCACAGGAAGAGTTTATACCCTCTGTTATACAACCTCAAAGTTGGTAATATAATTAAGAGGGCATGTATGGATACAACCCATCACGTGGGAGTGCAGAGGGCTTGCCCACCCCCAAAAACATTACTTTTTGATGTGGTTAGATTTTTTTTCCAAACACCTTCACTGAATTATCACTTGTGACACAGGCAAATTTGCATTCATATAAAAGTAATCAAACTACATTAACATAACAAACATTATACTTCACATATACTGCTATATAACCTAAGCAATATTACATAAATTATGCAATTCCTGCCATTTTAACAAGAAACATCTTTATTAAACAATCACTTACTACATAGGCAATCATACATTTATACAAATGAAAACAAACCACACCAACACAATCCTAGTTGCAACCATTTTACATCACAAACCATACTGACACACTCCTAGTTGCAAACATTATACATCACGTATAATTTACCCAGTCTTTTTCAGTCAAACATTACATAGCTCATTTAAGTTCTGCCTTATTTTAAACCTCGTTCCTCCCCTATATGTATCATTCTCACAATTCCTATGCAGTTTGCTCTTACCCTTTTCTAACTGTCTCAGTTCCAGTTGTTTTAGCTCTATTAATATATTCACTACTTCCAGTATACTTGGTTTAAATTTTGGTTTCCATTTTCTAACAATTGCATTTTTGGCAGCCACCATTGTTAAACACAGCAAGGCTTTACCATGGTCAAGACAATTCTGATTCTGTATCATATCTTGCAAAAATCACCTCCCTCGTCAGACCAGTCTGCCTACCCATCATCTCCAACAGTTCAGCTCACAGGAAATCCTTAATGTCTGTAAACTCACAGCACTTCCAGAAAATATGTTTCCAATGACCTCTTTCTTCCCCTTCATACCTCTAACATTTACTGTCTACCTAAAGAAACATTCTCTGGAGTCTACTTGGGGTATTTTGATGTGGTTAGATTTTGTCACTAATTTGTGTTTAGATATTTTTTCAGTTTAGATATTTTTTGCTGTTTAGATTATTTTAAATATACCCACTCAATAGGTTATATTTCAGATTAACAAAAGTAAAACAAAAACTAACTTTTGTAAGGGGGCACAATCTTCCACATCCACTCCAATTAAATATTCTAATTCATTGATTGCACAAGACTGAAAAAAGGGAAAAGCCCTTGAAAAATGTAATGGTCAATTTAAAAAAGTTCAACTGTTACATATTTTGAACAATGGTACCACTGATGAAAAACACCAGTATTTCAGTGAGCGATGAAATGCATGCAATGATAAATCACATAACATGCAACATATACATATATACATATATGGGTACGTATCACTTCACCTTAAACTCATTTCACCTAAACTCATTTCACTGAAACCAAATCACCTAAAGTTTATTTCACCTAAAACTCATTTCACTGACAAGTTGTACAATAACATCAAGTCAAAGGTATATGTCCTTTTCCCTACTGTAGTGCAATCCTGCTGTTAGTATATTTAAATATATATATATATATTAAGGGAGGGGGTGTATCCCCCACTTTTATGTTGTCTGGTTTTGTTTTACATTATTTGGCAAAAGTCAACTAGGTGGGGGGCTACACCCCCACACCCCCTTAATATATATACTAACACCAGGATCGCACTAGAGTGGGGAAAAGGACATACATCTTTCAATTGCATTAGAGTACTACTTGTCAGTGAAATGAGCTTTAGGTGAAATGAGTTTTAGGTGAAATGAACTTTAGGTGATTTGGTCTCAGTGAAATTAGTTTAGGCAAAATGAGTTTTAGGTGAAGTGATACGTACCCATACATATATATATATATGTGTGTGTGTGTGTGTGTGTGTGTGTGTTTGTGTGTGTGTGTGTGTGTGTATGTGAGATAAATGAGATAAATCACATCACATGCATATATATAAATAACAGAATCATTGTATATTGAATTTCTGAGTGGGAAGTTGCAATTGTTTCCGTTTTTTCTGTAAAAGCATTTCAGTTGTTAGAAAATATCATTCTCTGAAACAAGGAAATAGTAGTTTTCATTCTTTTAAGAGCAAAAATATATTTATAATTGAATATGTTAATTAGTCATCCTTGTGAGGAAAGAGTAAAATGTGTATGTTTTATGGTGAATAAATCTAAAGAAATCTGCATTAAGGAAGCTTTGAAAGTATAACAATAAAGTAGTGACTTTAAAGCCAAAACAGTGGTTGTGTCTTCACTGTGTTGCTGAAAATGCTAATATCTAGCTCCTTTTCCAAGGATGTTGTCTTAGTGGAATATGCCCTTCCTATAGGCTGCACCACCATTACCTGTGAAGAAGTCACATAAATATAATAACCGTGATGCTCTGAGATGTTGGCCAGTCAACAACCCATTTCAACACCCATTCAGCAGAGGTCCTGCAAATGTTATTTGCTTCCATGCACAGCCTGTTCCCAAAAAATTGATATCCACATTTTGTACATTGTTATGTTTGATTGATCTAAGCCAACAGATATTGCCAACATACTGGCCAACAGATCATAATACCAGAATAATGTCAGGCATCCACCATTACTGCAGCACAGGTTAAAGCTGCATTGTGCAAGGTCAAGAATACAACTTCCATGGGACCCAATAATATCCCTGGCTGTGTTCTACATGAACTACAAAGTGAACTGGCACCACATCTTTGTACCCTGTTCAGTCACAGCCTCACCTCAGGCTTTGTCCCTACCAAATGGTGCACTGCTATAGTCATCCCTCTCCATACAGGGGAAGCAACTACAGACCCTGGGAATTATCGCCCCATTAGCTTGACAAGTCTGACATGTAAAGCTATGGAGCGCATCATCATGGACCTGATTAACAAAGATATAAGAAATCTCCAAACTCTAGACCCCATGCAATTTGGTTTTGTGAAAGGGAGATCATGCCTGCTCAACCTGGTTGACTTCTTTGAGTCAGTCACCAGGGCTGTGGATGAAGATAAGGTAGTGCATATGGCCTACTTCGGTCTGGCCAAGGCCTTTGATACCATTCCACACTCAGGAATTCCTGATAAACTCACCAAACTAGGCATCAGCCCCTATATCACTAGGTGGGTTGCAAACTGGCTCACAGATAAAACACACAGTGTGAAAGTAGTAGACTCCAAGTCAGACTGTCAACCAATCACAAGTGGAATCCCACAGGGATCGGTCCTGGGTCCTCTCCTGTTCAGCATCTACTTCTCAGAAGTCCAGGTCAACATAAAGGGACTCTGGCTGACCAAGTTCACAGACGACTGCAAGCTGGGAGCCATTATTAACTCCCCAAGTGATGCAGACATCCTACAGAAAGGCCTCACTGAGACCAATGACTGATGTCAAAACCATGGCCTTAAGCTTAATGCCAAAAAATGTGTCGTCATCTCCTTTGGTAAAAACTCAGTTCCCACTAATTACCACACTGATGGGAGCTCACTGAACACTGAAGGTGTTATAAGAGATCTGGGGACACAGGTTGACAGCAACCTCTCCTTTGACCACCAAATTGCCACTGTGGTCAGAAAGTCCTTCTATGTGGCACATCTCATTACAAGGGTTTTGCATCCAGGAAGAAAGAGGTCATCATCTTTCTCTTATTATCCCTCATTAAACCAATAATTGAGTATAATACCCCACCTGGCATGTACCTCACTAGACACCTGCAACAGCTGGAGAGGCCACAAAAGTACATCACAAAGAGGATCTTAGGCATTAAGCACATGTCCTACATGGACAGACTCAAAAGACTCCAGCTATTCTCTGTCTCATATCGCCTACTTTGAGGCGATCTTAGCTTGACTTACAAAGCCATATCTGACCCAGCTCTGTTAGAAATGCTACATCTAAAGAAATCCCAATCCCTCCAGACCACACACTCCAGAGACCTCAACCTCATTACCACAATCAACAGAACATGCTGGAGGGACAGGTTCCTCACCCAGAGACTGCCCATGTGATCTCTTGCAATTCACGATCTCCAGAAGTGAAATATAGAAAGAATGCAGCAATGTGTTGCATAATTCTGTTACAAGCAGCCCACTCTTATCCTGCTTCTATAATAAAATAACTGGTTTTGTGCCAGTATAAACCTGAAAGCACACCTGCAAAATAAAACTGTCACTGATGATCAGAGTGTTGGCTTCCCCCAGCATTCTCTAGTAAAATGACAAGAGATTCTTGTAAAACAGTGATATGTCAGGTGTCCTGTTACTAAATTAGAGGGATGTAGGTAAAATGTAAAGCTAAAAATTACAAGATATTCTACTTACAGCTTCTTTTTCCCATTGCATGTAATGGGAAGCTAGAGAGTAATTCCCTGACTAGTATAATTATTGTATTAGGGAAATAATTTTCCTTCTGGAGTTCTAAACAATTAATTTTGTATAATTTAAAATAAAATGTTGGTACTGGGTCTGAAAGAGTGGTAGACATTAAAACCCTGCACATATTTTCAAAGGTTAAGAATGTCAGGAGTGCAACTTTTTATTTAAACTTCTAGCATTCAACAATGCTACTTTTATCTGATTTTGATTGTAGATGGATATGTTGGTAATTTGAGGAGACTAAGAAAAAATTTCCGCCAGTATAAGGAAGCAGTCAACTATCTCATCTCAGACTTAGCGGATTCCCCTAGAATGATGATCTTAATGAAATAAAATAAAACTTGTTTTTTATCTGCATTTAGAATAATAAGCACATAATTCCATGTGGGCAACTAAAGAAATAAATTAAAATGTAAAATGTGTCCTTTTCTTGGGACTTTGTCCCTTATTATTTTTAGTATTGCCAGAATCCTTAAGCAAAGATGTTGAAAGGTGATTTGGTCTGTTCCTCATAATATGTGTGGCATTCTGGTTAAATGTTGTGAACTGCAATCACTAAATGACAAGCACGTGAGTTTCAGACTCCATGCTTGCTAAAAAATCTGCCAGGCTAGCACTTTTTCTAAGTATGTAAACTAAATATGTGCCTGATTTGAGGTGTTCATTATTGATTCTTGAGCTAAGAGGTTGGGAGGGCATAGGAGATGCTATTTCACTATATTGTTCTCACAGTGTTGAGCTGAATCTGATGTGCGAGCTGTCATATACAGTAGGTTGTAATTGATAGCCACATCTGTGTGGATACATATATAAATACTTGGTTCCTACATCCCAGAGTAGTTATGGCATAATGGAAGGAGTCAAATGTAATAAATGGGAGCATCATCATATCAGCCATGTTTTCTGGGTATGACCTTGATTTACTTGTTTTGCTGACTATTGGCAGAGTGTTTATTATTTGGCTGTAAATAAACTGGACAGTATGAAATCTAAAGGTTTAATGTTATTATTTTTTTAACTTTGAATAAATGTTTAAATTTAGTTTGATTTCTGCAGGCAAAAGGATGTGAACTATACTGTTTCTGCTACAACAGTTTTTTTTTTTTTTTTTGGCACATAATGCAGATGGGTAAAGCTATGAGCTGTTAATGAGCTGCTTCTTGAAGTATAGAGTTTGATTCCCTCAGCCTTCATTTGTCTTCTATGCGACCCCGACCAAGTCACTTAACCAGACAGTACTCCTGGGCTGCTCAAGAAAAAAGACAGTTGTGTCAAATGGACTATCACAAGCTGTTAGCGATAAAACTTTGTCTTTCAAATTCCTGCATCCTTCACATAGCCAGTCATGTGTGCTTCACTATAGGTTATTTAACTACAAATCCAAGCTTGTCTATTATAATTTAAATGAATTTTCAATTAATGTCAGTTTCAAGGGAAAAGCTGTTTATTGTTACTTATGCTGTCTGATTTCAGTATGAGAGGTTTGTTTAACAAATGGCTGTCTGTCTTTTTGCTGTAAAATTTGAAAGAAAAATTTTACATTAAATCCATATCTCTGTGAACAATGTAAAAGAAGAAAACAATGTACACACTGACAGACTGAACAGTGGTTTATGGTTATTGTGATGTCAGTATGTCTATGGGATGCCGCGGCCTATTACCCTGCCTAGGTCACATTTGACCATGATCTGGCTCTGACTATAGACATTTTTCTCGGAATAGGGCATTGCCTTACTGTTATTGCTAAGAAAAAATATTATCCACTCCACACCTTTTCAGTGTACCTCTTTTGGATGTATGTACCTATTTTCAATTTATCCTTTTTCATAAAATACCTATTTTTGGGCATTTGCATCAATTTTTAGTCTTGAGTTTACTAATTCACATGACTTTCTGAATCATACCAAATCATCCCGCTATCACACACAATTTTGAAACTGTTTAGTATGCAGGAAACCCACCTATATGACCAATATACTGCCAGCATCAATAATTAAAAGAAAAAGGACATACATTCCATCTCCTGTTTTCAGAAGTAAAAATAAATAACTGTGAGATAGATTTTGGCAACTTCATTCATCAAAATCTTTAGATTGCGGTCTGTCTTCAATAATATGTTTATATTTTTGAATTATTTTTGTTACTTTATGTTTTGTTTTGTTTTTAACTTGCGTTTTTGAGTAGTATCTCAGTCTTGCTTGAAGTAGGAAGAGTTATGTGTTATTCAAATTTTCTTGTAATTAGGTGTCCAGATTTTTCAGCTGGATGTATCTACTTTTCAAGAGTATTTCTACCTATTTTTAGTCTCTCCATGTAAGAGTTACAGTGCACTCTAGCACATGCTGGACCATTTAACAGCTGCATAATTTATGTTTCAAAAACCCTTAGCTCAAAAGTGGAAATAAATCTATCACAAAACTGCTAATTTCATCATTGGCTTTGCTAGAAAACAGCACTGTAACCTCTTCACAAAACTTACCCTGGCCATCTTTGGCAAAGATAGTGGACCTCATCTTGTGAAATAAAACCCATAAATTTCTGCATTAGAATGTAATATGTTTGACCATCACACCATATGAAAGCAACCATCCCACCCAAACAACTCAATCAACTAAAAGTGTACTAAGAAAAAACAACTAAGCTAACAAAATATGTGAACAAACCATCTTCAAAAAATATCTGAAATAAGATTCCACAATTAAACACTGATTTAAAAAATATACATTTTAAAAATGAATTAGCTTGAACTATGTAAAAATCAAACAATATGCAATTGCTAAATCTTTAGCCAAAATACATAATAATAATATGTGACACCCTTTATCTGATACCAGAAATTATCTAGGTTATCTGGCATCTTGTAAAGTACCCACCCCTCACAATCTGGCACCCCTTCAACTCTAAATTGAAGAGCAAAAAAGGTTCTCTCAAATATAAGGACTATAAAACTGGAGCAAACTGCTTGCTATAAATGTAACAAGTGGCTTGCTATAGTTAAAATATCATGCACAAAGAGCTTCAGTGCTTCAGCTGTGACCACAAATAGAGTATCGGCATTTCTTTCTGAACATCAATACAATCACACCATCAGCATCCATGGGCAGGCAACAGGGGCACAGTAGCTCAGTTGATCATGTAAATGGGGAGGGAATGGGATAATGAATAGTAAAGCTAGAAAAGGAAGAAAAGCTAGCAGAGAAATGTACTCATAGGTTGGGGCAGAAGGGCATTTTTTTGAACATTTTATATTGTTTATGAAGAAAGTTAGAAAGAGAAGATTACCAGAAGCATGTGTTGGAAGGACAGAAAGAACAGGGAAAGTAACAGCAGCACAAAAAAAATATAAAAATGGAAATCTGCATAGAAAGGGATAATATGGACAGCAGTGGAGAAACACAAAGAAAGAGGACAACTGGTGACAAAAAGGTGTGGACTATAAATAGACTATTGGAAATTACATAAATTTGAAGGGAACACCAAGATGGGGGATAGATGGCTTGCAGATGGCCTGTCCCACTGACCCAGAGGGTAGCCAACCCACAAAATAGTCACCTCCATGGTGAATTTTATGATCAGGCTTTTCCACTAGAAGACCAGTGGTTGGAGCCAACTCATTGGACAATTCTATCTGCGATGCCAAATGGCACTCTTTGGCCTCATTGCATCTGTCCAAATCCAATTAATCTCAGATGCAAACAACTGCCTGGTGATAAAGGGGGAAATCTCTGGGCCACTATTAGCAGAGAAGTTCTTTCTGCCTCCAAGAGATGGCTAGGATGGCCACCAATGAGCCCTCTATGTTGCTTTCAGTACAGTGATGTTTATTTCTCTGCTGAAGGGCGGTTCTGGTGACTGCTGGGGACAGAGCTCCAATTTCATCAGCTGTTGCAGACCCAAGTGTCTTCACTGTTTCATAACTTGTGCCTCAGCAGAACCTGTAGAAGAATGGAAAAGCACATTACTACACCCATGTATACTACAAACAGAACTGGAATCATACACTACAGCCATGGATATTGTATATGTACTGCACTTCACAAAGGTTCTATCAGTGCTACTAGTAACAGGCATCTCTGCTAAACACTCTCTCCTCTTGGCACATGTAAAAATAGGGATAATTCAAGTACACTGTGACCCTGTTAAATAAAGCAAGGGGAAAAAAAGAAATACAGCTCTTAAAAAAGAGTTGGTGCACCCTCCATAACCTCTGCCTCTCTGTGATGGATTTGGTCAGATGACACCTCTGCAGGTCACTATAGTGATGTCTGCATTGCATGCCAGAACAAGTGATGCCAGTGGCATTTTTCACTGTCCTGGTAAACTGGAGCCAGGCATACATTTTATATAATGGGCTATTGTAAAGGTCCAGCAAGTATTTCTGATAGTCACTGTGCAGCACCTATTAAAATATCTTCCTTTCCTGGTTGCAATTGGTAAGCACAATGCTGATACCAACACCTGATGAGGATATGTTTAATCTACCTGTCTTCTTGAGGGGTGAAATGATAGCCCAGTGAGCATGACAACAATTTGTTCATGTGACATGCATCACTGGACAGTAATGGTGTGCTAGCAGAAATATCATTAGCACAGAGTCACAGTACTACAGGCTTCCCATGCTGTGCACACAAGTATAGTGTGCACATGTCACATCAGCCGGGGATGCAGAATGAGAAGGGTAGAGCTGCCATAGTGTGACCGTGCAATGCCTTATGGCCATGTTTTGCATGCAGTCATGTTAAGTTGCTAAATTACCACGTTATCCAAATCACTGTGCTATGAGACCTGTTTTGACATGAGAAAAAGTGAGGTCATCATGTTGTAAAAGATTGTGTTAAGACAGTCAGGTTAGAAAGAGGAATTCAATGGAGAAGTCTTAAACTGTGATACAGGCACACAGAAAACAACACTCTGTAATGTACCTCTGCACTGCACTGCACTGAACACCTGCTATGCATGGCAGCGACAGGGACAGTTTGGAAACATTTGATGGAGTGAGGTAGCATAGTACATGGATACAACATGCAAATTACTAGTTGAGGTAGAACATAAATTAAAGCCATAATAAGTAAAATTTCCAGATGAAGTAGCATGCTACAACAGAGAATATAGCAGATGGGCATGACAGGCAACTGTCCCTTGGGGGAACACATTATTGCCTATGTGCACAGGCTACAACAAATGTTACATGAGGAACAATGACTTCTGAGGATAGGTCAAGGCATGGCTATGTCTACAGAGAACAAACTAAGACAAAACGATTAACTAAAATCCAAAACGTAGGCTCCGAAAGATACTAGGACTACGAAAAAAGTAATATGAATTTTAATGAAGCGCTTTTCATCGCTTTCAATAAATTTCATTGTTAATTTGTCTGTAGAAGTTGCTTTATTGAAAGAGATGAAAAACGCTTCATTAAAATTCATATTACTTTTTTCATAGTCCTAGTATCTTTTGGAGCCTATGTTTTGGATTTATGTCTACAGAGAGATAGGATGTGCACAGCACTACTGGCCATCAGCACAGTGCTGCAAGGGGGTGTAAACAGATAACATGTCCATTACTGTTGTCTGTGTGAGAGGATGACAATGGTCACATCACAGAAGCAGACAGGTATGCGGCAACCAAATAAAGGGATGTGGGCAGTGTGGAGTCATTGAGATCAGCAAAAAGCAGCCATGCATGCACACACATGCAGTCATGCATGCACACACATGTGTACTCTCATACACACACACACGCACACACGCACACACGCACACACGCACACACGCACACACACACACACACACACACACACACACACACACAATCACACACCAAAATCTTTAACCCATGGGTGCAGAAAAATTGTCACGAGCTCAAAACAGCAGCAATGGCTGGAAAAGTTCACCTCTTAAGCAACTGAGCTGATATTTAAGGCCCTACTGACATGTGACATATGCATCCTGGACAAAGGTAAAACTGACGATTCTTTCAAGGACCAGGTGTGGCAGTGACTGGTGCAGTACATCAATGCTGTGGGAGGTCATGCTAGGACATTAGTATAGGTGAATTGCAGGGTTATCAGTATAATACTGCATGCCAAGACCAGGGACAGGTCCATCACAGGAGGTGGACCAGCAACACAGAAGCAGCTCACAGAGGTGACTTTACTTGGAGTAGGTAAGTGAACCTTCATACACAGTGGCTGGTAGGATGTAGGAGATGATCTTTCAGCCCAAATGTCTGTAAAGTATACACCAGGTTAGTAACAGCAGCCACATTTCCAAGTCATACACTGGCCTTGACATGAGGAGTTATTCAGCACAACACCTGTGTATATCTATTCTCCTGATACATTGGGGTTGCACCTGCACCACCCTGCACCACAAGGTATGTATGTATCTATATTTATTTATTTATTTTATTTATGTTACATTTGTAAACGGGTAGAGTCCAGCTGGGCAAGTAGCCCATTTTTAGCAGAGACCCAGGCAGATAAGCTCCATAACAATAGTACAAAAAGTTACAAAAATGTTTAAAAGATTTACAAACAATATACAAAAGGTTTGACAGTTGCCAACAATCACAATTTACAAATAGGGGAATGTAAAACTGAAAACGTTACATTTCTTAAGCCATACTGCAGACAGTAATATGGAACTCATTAGATATATAACTAAAACTCATTGTGGTATTTTCATTTGGTAGAAGTAAGATAAGAAGATAGCAGAATAGAAAAAATTTGATCAAAGGCATGAGAAACTAGCCAGGAGTATTACAGGAGCATCGCCATTGCTGAGTAAGGTATTCCTTTAGGAGTTTTTTGAAGCTACGATGATCTGTTTTTTAAGATATTCTGGGGTAATAGGTTCCATTGTTTGGCTACTTTGAAGGAGAAGAGAGAGTCACCAAATTATGGGACTTTGTAACCTTGAATACAAGTTTATTTATTATGCTATTCACATAACTCGCATGAAAGAGTAAATCCTCGCACAGCTATGAAACTAATACAGTTCATTATTGTTAGAGTTTATACAGAAAATTAGGTAACAAGAACATCTGAATTAAATTTTGTAGGACATATATTTTGATGACTTCAATTTCATTGTATGCTTGAAAGGAACAAAAACACAGGGCCAGATTCACGAAGGCTTGCACGAAGTCTAAGAGTAGAGTAAGACTCCAGATAGCCAACATGTCTGCCGAGCGATCCAGGAACAGCCGGCAGGGACATGCATGAGAGCTCTTAAAATGACTCTTGCACAGACAGTGTTAGGATATGCAAATTACCTCATCTGCTGCTGAAAGCTATGCAAATGAGGTAAATTTGCGATCCAGGAAACACTAACCTGTCCGGGTAAGAGTAGTGTTATTTGCAGAAATGTACTCAGTTGGTAACTGAGTACCGTTCTGCAAATAGCAAAACGGAGCTATGACAGCTCGAAATAAAGGATGCATCCAGTTGAGGAAGCATGCCAATGGCCAAATATAAGGCCAATGGCATTATTATGTGTTGCAAAATAATAAAAAACATTTTTTTCCCTGATCTTCGATGTTTAAGCGTAGCACAGTGCAGCGCAAACATGCGGCGCTCTAAAAACCAGAAAAAAAAGCCTAAAAATAGACATTTTATTAAATATATTCATCTGCCATGCAGGTGAATGGCAGGCTGAAGACAACATGGCTACTGAGTAGAGGTTGCTAAGGGGGGAAGCTCAGTCTGAGAGATGTAACCAAGCATTAGTAGGCAATCCTATGCAAATGAGTATACGGATAGTGAATCCAAATTTTCCCTGCCATGTGAACCATGTCCCTAGAGTACAAGAGTAGGATTAGGGGAATAACAGAATAGAAGATAGGTGACATCATGAGGGGGGTATGTTGCAAAGACTGTAAGCTTATTGGAGCAGAGTGGCATGTGTTTGCTGTGAGTTACTCAGGACTGGAAGAGGCGTGTCTACAGTTGTCTGAACTGAAACCCAGAAACTGAAGGTGTACGCTGTGGCTATCACTAAAGTTTCTTGCAAAGATGCCTACACTGTGTGCACGCGTGTACGCGCCTGTAAACCCGTCTAAGCCTATGTGTGCGTGTGTGCGCCTGTGTAAGCCTGTGTAAGGCTGTCTAAGCCTGTGTGCGCGCATGTGCACCTGCCTAAGCCTGTGTAAGGCCGTGTAAGCTTGTGTAAGGCTGTGTGCATGCATGTGCGCATGTTTGCGCTTGTTTGCGCATCACTGCCCCCTGTGGAAACAGAAAGGGAAAAGGAAGGAAAAGAAGTAGTAGGAAGTTAAGCAAGGAGAACTAGCAGACCTGCCAGGTGAAATCAATCAGAATCAGCCAATTACACAGGCAGTACACTAACCCAGCCCAGCACTTAAAACTCTGCAAACAACATTCCCCCATGTTTTTCTCAGAAACACTGCAACACTGCAGTCTACACAGAGAAGTGAAAACTTAAAAAACTTAACTCAGACAAAAAAATGTTAGGGGCTGCCATTGCTATTATAAGGCAACATGTGCAAGATGCTGAGGGTGGTGCCATTGCAAATGCTGCTGAGCAACCCACAGTGAGGAGACGGAGAAGAATGTACAGACCCAGAGTAACCTACCAGGGGCTACATGAGCTGGAGATAGTGGAGCGCTATAGAGAGGACAGAGACCTCCTGCAGCAAATTGTTGAGCTGTGCAGGCCATGCCTCACACACAGAACCAACAGAGGGGAACCCATCCCAGTGGAAACCGAGGTATGTGTTAGCCTAAGAATACTAGCAACAGGTACCTTCCAGTAAAGATGTGGACAAGTCAACTGGTGATATGATGGGGATTTCACAGGCATCAGCATCCAGGGTATTGCACCAGTTCCTGAATGCCATGTCAGCACATGTTGGTGATCATGTATATTTCCTCAATCCCCGTGAGGTATTGGCCAGCAATATGCACCTCTTCCAGCAAATAGTGGAATACCCCGAGGTAGTGGGTGCAACTGACTGCACACACATACACATCAAAGCACCAGCCAGTGAGTGGGGTAGGGCCTACATCAACCACAAGGGCTTCCACTCCATCAACTGTCAGGTTGTGTGCGATGCCCAGGACATAATACTGAATGTCTGTGCTGGCTGCCCTGGATGCTACCATGATTCCCATATCTGGCATCTGATGCAGCTGTACCAGACATTTTCCAATGGGGACATCCCTGACGGTCACCTAGTGGGGGATGCTGGATACGCACTGGAGCCGTGGCTGATGATACCCATCAGAAATGCAGACACACCTGAACAAGAACTCCATAATGAGGCACACGCACAAACACGAAATGTAATCGAGAGTGTGTTTGGGATGCTCAAGTCACGGTTCCGGTGCCTGGACACATCTGGTGGAGCCTTGCAGTACTCACCAACTACATGTACCCAAATTGTCATGGTATGTACCATGCTACACAATATGATTCTGTGAAAACAGCTGCAGCAGGAACAGCATGGGGCAGGGCCACACAGCCCCCCACCATTGCCAAGGCTTGCACAGGCACAGCATGACTCAGAGGAGGAACAACCTGAGCCTGCCCCAGTAGGCAGAAGGAGGCGTGCCCAGTATGCCTTGGCCTTGGCAAAGAGGCAACGCATAGCACATACACTGGCTCAGTAGGAACCCTGGAAATGATACCTCTCTCTGACTCGCACATAAAATAAAAGGGATGCCTAACTTGACACTGCCTGTTTCCAAACATGTATAGGGAGTGTAGTATGTGCATCTGACATAGGCAGCCCTGCAGCACCACCTGAGGCATGATTGCCATGTTTTAAGCAATATAAAGCAGTGCTAAGCAGCATTTACCAATATTTAGTATATGCAAACAAAATTGCCCATGTTAACTAGCTCAATGTTGGGCAACGTTGAGCAATGTTGGGCAAGATTGGGCAAGGTTGGGCAAAGTCGTGCAAAGTTAGGTAAATATGCTCATATTTGCTTTACTGTTCCTTAAGCAGTCTGGTCTGCCCAGCATGAAAAAAAAGCAGTGACAGGGCTCGAACCTAGTATACTGTGCACTACAGCGACAGTACTGAACCACTAAGCCATGATAGCATTTCACTGGCACAGACACAGCAGGACAATTGTACACTAATGCAAACACAAAGAAATGCTGTATCATGCCCCTAAAGAGGCATATGGGTAACCTCCCCCACAGGCCTATGCAGACAGAGAACATCAGGCCAGGCGGTGTGATGTGGGTTGTGTAGGCTATGAAGTCGCAATCTAATATACGTGACATTGGACACTAGGATTTGTAGCACAGTAGTATGCCTCAAGCCAGTATGATAAGCAACAGTACAGATTGAAATGGTGTACTGTACATAGCAGTGCAGGCATAGCAAATGTGTATAAGTGTCAGGTGAAACCTTCATCCTATGTACACACACAGTAACAATCAGGTGTGCCCCCGGGTAGAAATGTACAAAGAATAGCTGTCCCCCCTGTATGTAGAAATGTTGATAAGTCTATGCAAAGTGTCTCATGGAAGCCCTGCAGGCACAGCATGATCCCTTTTGATCTATGACACAAAGGTGAGCCCTGCTGTAAAAATACAACTTGATTTGCCTTACACATATAGTATAAATGCCTATACTGGGCGTGATGACACACTCCAACAAATGTGGTGGATTTCATTCAGCATCACACTGAAAGGTCATACTGGGCATGCTCACACACTTAAAGAAACAAAGCAAATGTCAGGCAGCAACATACTGAAAGTTCATACTGGGCATGCTCACACACTTATGCTAACTACGGATGTGATAATAAGGGATCTATGGACAAATGTGGATAGTCATCTCTACTTCCAGAAACACATTCACAAAGTGGTCAGAAAATCATGCCATGTGTTCACACAAACTGCCAAGGTTTGTGCATGTAGGTCAAAGGAGGTTCCCACTACTCAGTGGTCATCAGACCCATCAGAGAGTACCACAATACACTTGCGATGAATCCGACTAGACATGTTCAGCAGCCAGAAAGACCACTGAAGTACCTTAACAAGGGGATTACTGGCCTCAAATAGTTGCCCCATGCAACAAGACTGAATGTAACCCAATCTGTACTCTGTTGCATACTGTCAACTCAGGAGATCTCTGCCCAACAGACAGGTCCATGTCATGGCTACACTCAGATCTGTTCTGAGTTACAGCTCAAGGGCACTAAATATACAGACCCAACTGATATTGCCAACATCCTGGCAGATAGGATCAATGTTAACTTTACCCCCCCTCACCCGTGAAAGAGCACATCTCTATAATAGAAGAATGCAAAGTTGCTGTCATCACAGCTGCACAGGTAAAAAACACTCTCCAAAGCCAGTATCACAGCAGCCATGGGACCAGATAACATCCCAGGCTGTGTAGCATCTACTTCCCTGAAGTAAAATTTAACATGGAAGGTCTGTGGCTACTGAAGTTTCCAGAGGACTGCAAACCAGGAGCCATAACTGTAAACACTAAAGATGTGGACATCCTACAAAAGGGCCTCACTGAGACAGATAGCTGTTGTCAAAGCCATGGGCTCTAGCTCAATGCCAAAAGGTGCATTGTCATCCCCTTTGATAAAAACTCTGTAGCCAAGAACTACAACATAGGTGGTAGTATACTTCATACTGAAAGTGTGACAAGAGACCTTGGGCCACAGGTGGACAGTGGACACAACTGTGATAACCACATTCCCATAGTAGTCAGGAAACTCTCCTATGTGGCACACCTCATCACAAAATGTGTCTCATGCAGAATAGAAGAGGACGTTGTTCCTCTCTACTCATCACTCACTAGAACTATAATAGAGTACAACGCCACTTCTGCTATGTACCTCACAAGACAACCACAACAACTGGAATGCCTGCAGAAATACCTCACAAAGAGCATTAGTGGCCTGGAATACATGCCATACACAGACCATCTCAAAATGCTCCAACCGTACTCCCTTGCATATCACCTACTCAGAGGTGTTCACTGCCTAACATACAAAGCTATGTCAAACACAGAGCTGTTGGACATGCTCCATGTAAGACACTCACAGTTCCTCTGACCGTCGGACCCAAAACCACGAGTGAAATACAAAAGGAAGGGGTGTACCCATTTACCTTGTGGATACCCACACCTTCATGTTAGTGGCACTGCATGAGGCCTTGGAGACCATGCAAGTGCAACTAACATTGGGCAAAGATACTCATCAGATTGTAGCCTGCTACAGATCACATATCTTGTCTCAGGAACCTCACTCAGTATTCCTGAGAACAGTGGAAAATACAAGGGTCCTGTCAAACACCATTATATGAGGAGATTACAACTACCCAAACATTGAGTGGGAGAATTACTCATGTACAATGTCCTTTGCCCAATGTTTCCTAGAGTTTAAAAACTCTAACACCCTGGAAAAGCTGGTCACCACGCCCACTACAGGTGACAACATACTGGACATGATCATCACCAACATGGGGTACCAGTGTTCCACAACAGAGATAAACCCCTCTCTGGTAATATCAGATCATAAAGTAATCACACTGGACATCCACATAACGCCCCCCCCCACCCAGTCAATGAAACCACTGTGAAGACATATTCCAAAGCAAACTGTACACTTCCCAAGACCTCTTGCTATAGGATACTGGTATACAATCTGCAGAATCATTTACAAGTGCATCCTATGAGCATCTACAGGGATGCATGGAATGAGACAACACAAAGAAATCCAGGATGCACTCCTCCAAAAATAAGACAACAATCAGGTGGTTGTTGCCCATAAATACGCTAGACAACAGAAGGAGGAAACGAACGCATGATAGAGCCAACTTCACTAAAGGAAAGGCATCACTGATCATTATTAGGAAGAAACAATGATCGCTCATTAAATAATTCAAGGACTGTTTCTAAAGACAAATAGCCAAGGAATGTAACAATAACAACCACATAGCCTTCGGTAGCTATACCAGACATGTAGGTGTCAACTTCCAAATATGCTGTCAGCTACTGAAAAAGGAAAGAAATACACTGAACCAACTTTCATTGCCCACATCCAGGGGGACAAGTTCAGTGTAAACTCCCCCCCATCACCCCCAAATGGCCCTGTGTCCATCACAGAAGGATGCTGTGCACCAGATGTCATGGACATGCAGGTAAAGACAGCCCTCTCCAAAGCTAAGAACACAGCATCAGTGGGACTGGATGGTGTCCCAGACTGCGTCCCACACTAGGCCCAAAAGGAACTACACCCTTACCTACATCCACTGTCCAGACTCAAGCATACCACAGGCTATGTACCCAAAGAATGGCATACACTAATAGTCATCCAGCTCCACAAAGGGGGTGCCACAACAGAACCTGGAACCATTGCCTATATGTCTACTCAGCCTGGTCTACAAAGCTATTGAGCAAATTGTTATGGAACCCATAAACAGAGACATTGGAGACCTTCAGACACTGGACTCTACATATCTCCACCTTGTTAAAGGCAGATCCTGTCTCCTACACCTAGTTGACTTATGTCAAACAGTTACCAAGGGCATAGATGGAGGTGAAAGTAGTCCACACAGCCCACCTGGACCTCACTAAGGACTTTCTACACCATTCCCCACTCTGTCATCATGGACAAGCATACCAGCTTGAACATTAACAGCTATGTCACAGGATGGGTGGCCAAGTGGCTCACACATCAAACACACATGTTCAGAGTTGCGGGTGCTATGTCCGACTCTAAGTCAGTCACAAATGACATCCCACAGGTGTTGGTCCTGGGACCCCACCTGTTCAGTAGATACTGCTCAGAGGTATAGGCAAGCATGGGAATTGTATGGCTGAACAGGTTTGCAGATGACTGCTAACTGTGGTCCATAATCGACTCTACGGCTGACACAGACATCCTCCAGAAGTGTCTTACAGAGACTGATACCTGGTGTCAAAACAATGCCCTCAAGCTGAATGCCAATGAATGCATAGTCATCCCCTGTGGGTAAAACAGTGTGCACACAAATTGCCACATAGGTGGTAATCCAGTATGTATGTATGAAGAAAGTCATTATGACCCTGGGGACACAGATAGATAGCAAACTCCACTTTGATGGTCACATGGCCAAAGTGTTCAGACATTCCTTCTATGTAGCCCACCTAATGTCACCTAATGTAACCCACATTGTATAGTCTGATGATGTCACCATTATACAAATATACCTGTGGAAAGTAGAACTCACAATGATGTGCATAGCGCATTGTGTAAATGTGTACTCCTGTAATATCATAAAGTAATCAGGTAGGGCTTGAATCCTGCACTTGACAAGTGTGTGTGTTGTCTCCTTGGGAAGGAGCTACCTTTTTGGAGAGTAGTAAAACACCTTAAAAGTGGTATACTAATCATTGTCAAGTCTGATGATATCACCATCCTACAAATATACCTGTGGAAATACCGCTTCCTAGTAATGTGTCTAGCATGATGCGTTAATACGTGCTTCTCTAGTATCATGAAGTAATTAGGTAGGGGTTTGAATCCTGCACTTGACAAGTGTGTGTAATTATCTTGGAGAGGAGCAACCTTTTGGTAGAGTAGTAGTACATCTTACAAGTGGTATACTTATCTTTCTCAAGTCTGATGATGTCACCATCCTACGAATATACCTGTGGAAAAAAGACCTTCCAGTAATGTGTATAGTGTGTCATATTAATGTGTACTCCTCTAGTATCATGAAGTAATTAGGTAGGGGTTTGAATCCTGCACTTGACACCTGTGTGTGTGTATAATTATCCTTGGAGAGGAGCAACCTTTTTGTAGAGTAGTAGTACACCTTACAAGTGGTATACTTATCTTCGTCAAGTCTAATGATGTCACCATCCTACAAATATACCTGTGGAAACAAGACCTACCAGAAATGTGTATAGCATGTTGTGTTAATGAGTATTCTTCTAGTATCATGAAGTAATTAAGTAGGGGTTTGAATCCTGTACTTAACAACTGTGTGTGTGTAATTACCTTGGAAAAGAGCAACCTTTTTGGAGAGTAGTAGTACACCTTACAAGTGGTATACTTATCTTTCTCAAGTCTGATGATGTCACCATCCTACAAATTTACCTGTGGAAATGCGACCTCCCTGTAATGTGTATAGCACGTTGTGTTAATGTGTACTCCTCTAGTATCATGAAGTAGTTAGGTAGGGGTTTGAATCCTGCACTTGGTGAGTATGTGTGTGACACTGTTGGTCAATGTGTTGTGGGTTTTGCTTTTACTACCGTATGACATATCAGTAGGCATTGCACATGTGAGGTAGCTGTGAGGCAAAAACATATACGTACATGTTACCTCAATTATTGCATGTGTGGAAACCCTGCTTTATCCAAGAACACAGCTGTCATCTTTGCCACACTGTGCTGCTGCTTCCCAAACCTTAGGTCATATCTGTATGCTTGTGACAAGGCCAGCCACTGCAGTGATGCCTGGCCTAGGTCATCCATGTCACACACACTCATTACGGTTCCTATTGAATTGTGTGAGTGAGGGTTTATGGCCGAGGTATATGCCAGACCTGTTCAAATGCAGCAAAGTCTGTCAATGATCAATATTCATGATAGGTGTACAACAACCTTTGTGGATATGCATGCAGACCCCTTACTGCTTATGTGATCCTCCGAGGGATTTCAAAATACCTTAGGAAATGTGATTATCAAAGGAGAGATGACGTAACACTAGGTTGCATGTACACATCGGTACCTGTTCATCATGTTGGTGGCTACTACCTATGTGGTACTGTGGGGATACTATGTTCCGTAAAGGTGGATGACTATGCTTAGTTTGGCCTATAGCTTTACAGCATGGGTTTGACAACAGGTATCTGTCTGTATGATACCCTTGTGGAGGATGTGTGTGTCACCTGGAGAATGCAGTATAGGCCACAGTATGCATTACCAGATGTGGACAGACATATCCCTACTGTGATTGCTTGTACCTAGGAGAGCCATATGCCAAACAGGAGTGGTCTCAGTAATGGGTGCAGGTGAATACCACTGGTTACTGGCATAGTATAGTACCTGAAGGATCCAAATGTTGCTGTGTGTCCTACATCCATGTGCCAGTTGTCAAGACCTCATATAACAATTGGTTATGGTCAGGCTGTTGAAGTCATGTATACTACCAGAATGCAAAACAATGACAGATAGTAACAGTATCACCCACAGCACAGTGTCAAACCATGTCATACACACATGTGTAGTCAGATTCCGAAATGTGTGTAGTACATTGCATACTGGCCACCAATAGAAACTATGGAGTGTTACTGTGTAATACAGTGCATGTCACCCTGCCCATGTGTCCACTATGCACGTACATGCAGACAGTGCACCTCCACCATGTTCACAACTGTACACCTGCAAATCTGTGCTACACACATCCCACACAAACTGTCCACTCTCTAACACATGCTGCCAATACTGCACACATCAGCCAAGTAGCACGTGGGGGGACAATACACAATTGGAACTAACACTGGTGTAAACAACACTACAATGACAATCATAGCTTTAATGCATCATGCCTGCTCAGCTACACTTTCAAGCATATCATTACACTCTACTGCTGACAACATGCTAACATTGCTATACTGCTATAAAGACACCTTGTGCATCAGCACCATGGTAGCCTGTTCCTGCATCGATGTTACAGATGACAGGAGGTGGCACAGATTTCATCAGATGCACAGTGTGTGTTGTTGGTTTCCCAGAGGCCTACAGTGAGCCATCCAATCAACATGTGTGTGTGTGTGTGTGTGTGTGTGTGTGTGTGTCTGGGGGGCAAGAATACTGGTATGGGCCAATGTTGATGTAATGTGTGTGGGTATGTGTTAGCCCAAGGTGTCTGGATTATGTGTGTGTGTGTGTCTGCATGCACACAGTTCCACCATGTGGCAGCCATATACGGGTATTTGTGGGACAGCCACAGACTGTACCTGCGAGGCTTTACAGATCACAGTCTCTGGCCATGGATACAGTACCTGTGACTGGCAAGGGTGCTACTGACACTATCAGGTACTAAGCCAGATGAGGTACTATCCCCAGAGGTAGATAGATGTACACTGGACCCAGGTTCCTGCTGGGACTGTCCAGAGTCACGTGCACGTGGTCTTCTAGGACGTTCTATGAACAGCCCACCTCCAACATTGCTGGGGCTGGTACTGGCATTACGGGAGCGGCTGTGGCTTGAGGGATGTCCGCAGTGACTGCCAGCTTCTGATGTTTCTGGCATACGTCCACGTCGACGACTCAATCGTCCCGCACTGTCCTGACACATGGACATGACATTGCAGAGGACATCTAATGTCTCTCCCCAGCGTCTATCAGTGACCTCAGTGTAATTACGGATGGCACCAGCTAGGTCACGGATACTCTGAATTACGGCGGTGTTATGTGCCCTCTGTGCCCTTAGTCCCTGTCTGGTGTACTGTTCCATACGTGCCTGTGCTTTCATGACAGCCTGGAACATGCATGAGGTTGTAAGACCTGTGGCACGTCTGCCAGTGGCATGATGAGCAGTAGTGCTCCGACAAGAACCCCTTAACATCTGCCTATGTGGTACCCTTCCAGACATCTGGGTATGGCTGCTGTGTCGGGATGCATGTGCCATGGATACCACACGGTCCTGGCCAATGCTGACTGCACACTGTCCCTCAGCTATGGGCATTGGTGATGTATGTATTGGCAGTATGACTGTGTGCATGAATGGGGTGGACACTTGTGTACTGTCGATTGGTGGCCCAACGACAGACCCTGGCAAACATGCCTGTGCCTCAACACACCTATCATCATTATCACTATTTTGCTCGGTGACATCAGTTTCCCTGCTGCAGTGAACCAGCCCAAAGTCAGCACCTGTGAGAGGAAGACAGGAAACACACTTTACGACCTGTACATGATGCCGGCACACATGAACACATGAACACATGCACACATGCACACATGAACACATGCACACATGCACACATGAACACATGAACACGTGCACATATGCACACATGCACACATACACATGAACACGTGCAAACATGCACACATGAACACATGAACACATGAACATGTGCACACATGCACACATGCACACATGCACACATGAACACATGAACACATGCAGACATGAACACATGCACACATGCACATATGCACATGAATGCACTCCTCACTAAAACAGACACACACACACACACCACCAGCAATCCAGAATGTACTCAATAGTGGGTGATGGTGGGATACAGTATCACAAGGCAAACAGTGATATCAGCAGGACGTGTGTTGCTCAACAGCATGCTGTGTGGGTGTATACAGCCCTTGCTAATAACAGTATACATGGTTTTGATGCATGTGTGTTGTTGTTCAGTGATTGGCCTCACCCTGGAACGCAATGTGTACATGGACACAACATTGCTGTGTAAGTATTAAAAGCTCTGCAATGTCCTGTGCATCATCACTCATAGGTATACATACCATGGCTGGATGTGTATCTGTGTGTCACATAGATATCCATTTCTGATTAGAGTGTCTGTGTCTTTAGCAGATAAATGTGGACACAGGTTTAGCACATGCATGCTATGTATACACACAGGATGAGTGGTGCATGTATACCTGATGGAATACCATTGCTCAACATCGCCATTGTACAGTGGTTATGTTGAGTGTAGGACATATTGTGGCCATGCCAGTGCCAGCCATGACATGGCATGCTACAACACAACTGCAACATTAAACATCACACATACACAGTGTGTGTCATGTGACCTATACACTCAATAGCATTACAAGGCATATATGTGTCACTTTGTACAAAAGGTGATTGCTATGCATATTGTGTATCGGTCCATATGTGTGCACACACACAACATTGAGGTGCACAGCAGTTAATGCTATGTGTAGTACTGTCGTCACCTTAACTGGATGGGGTGTAGTACCATGAGCCATCATCATGCAGCATCATGTGGTCACTCAAGGCTACTAATGTGTGCCAGACTGGCACATACCAGAACTGCTGTACCATGGCTACATTCACCATTTCACAGCCAGTTGTTACATGGGTTTGTATGGTGCCCAGTAGGGGGCATTGCCTAACATGAATATGTTATGTGTTGAAGAGTGTCGCACAGCCACATGAGAGGCATCAGCCCCTCAGGTATATTATGTGTGCTGTGCGGATGACATTTGGGATACTGGAGTGTGACCTTACAGCGGGTGTCTGAATACACCATGTGTAGCATGTGAACGTGTACCGCGTATGACAAAGTTGTGTATGTTGTGTGCATGTGTGTTGCCTCTGCATAACCAATGTCCACTACAGTGTTGCCACAATTGTGTGGGATGCTCTGTGTATTGTTATGTGTTTTAGGCAGCTGCCCATGTTACTGGGATGTGCATAGTCTCACAGCAAACATGCACAGCATGCATTATGCATAGGTGTGTTACGTGCACATGGCCTACAGCTCACCTATGACATGCACATTTAATTAGTAATATTAAATGTAGAATACACTCACCAGCATGGGTCTGCTGCCTTGCTGTCACACCAGAGGGACCTACAAGGATATGAGACAGTTTGTCAGTGGCAACAACTGTGGCATTGCTACTGTGTGTCTGCAATTTTACAGTAGTACAACGGTTGACAGTCACAGGCCTACAGATTACATTCCTAATTATTAGTATTGCACAACAATAGGCACCACATCCTCTAACTACACAGTACACATCTCACATGAGCATGCTCTACCAATAGAGGCAACAGTAGTGTACAGCTGTGCCATGTTACCTGCACGCTCCGTGTCAACTTGCTAGGTGGTTCCAGCCTCCATGATGATACATGTTGCTTGATGTTGTTGCTGTTGGCCAGGAGCCACCTGGCTTAGGAGCATCTCCTCCACTCTGGTGAAGGGGGGATGGATGGGTACCCCACCACCTGTGGCAAGCTGTTGTCTATGGATATCTGATGCACACTGCCAGACATGTCTAATTAAATCATTGCAGTGATGGTGTACCTGCTCATATGTCCGGTTATGCATGCCTATGTCATTTACCCTATGGACAAGATCTTGCCACAGTGCAGTCCGCTCATGCTGGTCCTAGCTGGTTCTGGAGAACAGCAGGGCATAGTGCTGCATCAGGCTTGCTGTTATCAGTTCCTCCTCTGCCATGCTGTAGGTGGGGTTATGACGGTGGGCCATTACCCTGGAAGACAATGAAAAAATATGTGTGAGCATGTCATGTGGCACACTTAACATTCTAAAGTACAGATATCAATTAACTGCCATATATAGCAACCTATTGGCTGTCAGAGGATATACACTTTCAATACCACATATCAGTGCTCAGCCCACAACTGCCTGACAGTGCCTGGCGCACTCTATATATCAAACCATGTTTTGCACAGCAACAAAGATAAACCAGTATATAAGACTATACAACAGTACATGCACACTGTATGCAACACAATACACCACCTAGCCACAGGAGGTATATATCCAGCTAATGCATCAGGAAATATGTATTCCATTGCAATTATTGTAAAGTCCAGTTACAGTATTACCAGTATACCACACTAGTTGTTGATGGCAACCCCCTGCCTAACTTATGTGCACATTCATTAATATAGGTGGCATACTGCTGTATTAGACTATACATGTTGCTAGATATGCACTTATATCCTGTAACACACATATGACTGAGGCCATGGTACAGGCATACCCACACACACATCAGACACACATACCAGACACAAAGGTATGGCAACCCAGATGACCTTTACCTGTGCACCATACAGTACTGTGTGTCAGTAGTTACAAAGCCTTATGCCTGAGGTATGTAATCTGTGAGGACTACAGGGAACACACAAAACAGTGGTTCCAAGAAATGTGGACATACACCATACTGTGCTGTGTAGGCATACAGCTTCAGGTAGTACTACAGTTCATACATGAGTTGGATTCACCAGCAGTAACACTCAATAAGCATACATGTACTGCTTTAACCTACAGTGGGACATCCCAGTCAACACCAAGGGACTACGTCAGACCATATGGCATACTGCTTTTTTTGCCTAGCGATTGCATACACATCTTTTGCTGGAATCACAGCTAGGACACATAATACCATGACTGAAACAGTTTCCCACTAAGCTATCACACATATACAGAACTCTGACACATTCACCAACACATTCACCATCACATTCAGTCAACGTCACATAGCAATTATTGCAACAAGTACATGTGGGTGTGTATCGCTTCATAGGTAGGTAATAGGCTATTGGCCCTAGGGTGTATAGAAGTCTAGCCATATGCTACCCTGGCCTTTGACACACAGGTAAGTACGTTTCACGTGGCCCTGTCAAGCAGAGCCACAGAGGTGATTCCCAGGGTGTATTTCCTATCTCCCATACATTCATCAGGATTATTTCTGATGACAGCTAATTAGGGGCTTTGTTTGCTATTGATAGGTGGTTTGTTCCAGAGTATGGGGTGTCTCTGAGCTAGGGATCTATCCCTCCAGCATGTGCTGTCTATTGAGGTCACAAGGTTTAGGTCCCTAGAGCGTGTAGCTCATAGGGATTGTGATCTGTCTACGTGGAGCATGTCCAACAGCTCTGGATTTGACATAGCTTAGTATGTTAGGCAGAGATCACCTCTGTGTAAACGATATGCAACACAGGCTAGCAGTGGGTTTGTGAAATGGTCTACATAGGGCATCTGTTTGAGGCCGGTATTACTCTTTGTGAGGTATGTGTGTGTCGTTTCCAGTTGCTGTAGATGTCTTGGGAGGTACACACCACATGGGACATTGTACTTGATAATGGGCTTTATGTGTGATGAGTAGAGAGGAACAATGACCTATATTTCCCTGGATGACACACCTTTTGTGATGACGTGTGCCACGTAGACAGTTGACATGACTAGTGTGGCACTGTGATTATCGAAGGGGTGACTACTGTCCACCTGTGTCCCATGGTCTCTTATCACACCTTCGGTGTTAAGTAGACTACCACCCATGTGGTAATTCATGGGTAGAGTCTTTGCAAGAAGGTATGCCAATAAAGTGAGTCCATGGCTTTGTCGCCAGGCATCTGTTGCAGTAAATATGACCCTGTCTCTCTCTCTCTTTCTCTAAATATATATATATATAAATATAAATGTAGATATACGTAGAGACACATATGCAGTCCACCTTTCATGGTGGGGATATCAATTATGCAAAGGTTGTGAGGTATACCGTTATGTCATAATATTGCACAGTGTTGTGCGGAATGCATTGAAGGTGTTCTCAGCCCATGTAGCTTTAGCAGGCCTCACTGGCTGCAACACTACAAATCTGATGAATCATACCCACAGCGTTTTACCACCACATGTCATATAACAGCACTGTATGCTGTCTTGTTTGCAACACACTACAACCTACATAGACATATGCACATAACAACCTTCAACAACATATATATGTCCACCCTTCACAAACAGTTGCAGTATGTCCCTTGCACATGTACATATGCTAATATATCTGACACAGACAGATCTCTCCATATCTGTGTGCCATACACACACAAGGTCCACACTGTTGTAAGTTTGTGCACCTTACGGCTGACCTGTTGGGCCTTGCTGCAACATGAACAGGTGTCACATGTGAGCACACAGTAATATTAGAGGGTGTATATATAGCTGCAAATGCTAGATTAACATACTAGCCTGGTACAGCTGTTGCCAATGCTAAGCTACACATTAATATGACTATCATGCATTTGTTACTCTATCACATCCATGTTTATATAACCGTATGCGCTACTCCCACAAACAGACATTGCACACATTACTGTACAGAACACAGATAACATGAATCAGATGTTTGACATTTAATGCTGAACTACATATGTCACAGTCATATCCAACTGCACACAGCTACACACTGATGTCTCCATGCCAGTAGTTATGCAGGGCATCTGTGCATACATACATACTGCTGCCACATATGGATGATTCAAACTATGCAGAATACTCTTCATAAACATCTACTACATGCCAGTAAATACATAGCTGTTGCATACCTTACCTTTGTATGTGTTCATATTCCTCTGTTTTGTGTGCTTTGTAATAACTTTTATTTTTATAGCTTATGATTTACTTCAAGATATATTTTTTATTTCAATATGATTATTCTTCTTTTCAATATATTATTACTTTTGCGATATTATTTTTTTTAAATAATTTTTTCTTTTCAATATACATTTTTTTTAAAATTTTTTTTAAATATTTTTTTTTCAATATAAGATGTTTTTTTTTTTTTTGCAATATATTTTTCTTTTCAATATACTTTTTTTCAATATATTTGTTTCAATATATATATTTTTTCAATATATTCTTTTAGTTTTTCTTTTTTGCTATATATTACTTTTTCTTTCAATATATTTGTGGTTTATCTTTTTTATTTTTTTTCTGCTGCTGTTAGCTGTGTCGGTACGTCCGTCTGTCTCTCTCTCTCGCTGTCTCTCTCTCTCTCTCTCTCTCTCTCTCTCTCCCTCCACACTCACAATGAAGTGATTGCATGCGTGGACAGCAAGTACAGCCTGCTTTTATAGGCATCTGCACATGTGCATGTGATGGGCTCTGCACCAATTGGTAGCCACCATTTGGCAATTTCATGCAGCCTGCTGTGTGGTACTTGCAGTACTCACTGTCATAGCAACCCAATACTATAAATTGTTAAGTCAGGTAGGTGTAGCCCTTTCAGCTTTCCAATGTGGGGACCATACTTGTTTGCTGTGGACACCGTTGTATAAGTCAGAAGGTTGGTATACATCTCATAACTGATGCTAGGGGTGTAGCCAGTGATTTGAATGTTGTACTCAGACCTGAATGTTGCCACTTCCAGTACACAGTTGACAGTGTAGAATTGTACTCACCCCTACAAATGCTAACACAAGATACATGGGAGTATGTATTTTCTTTTCTACTTATACGATTAGCTGGCATACATACATAGTTATTGAGATGTTTTCATTTTGCACATGAACTGTTTGGGAACTGCTGTACTGTGGATATAAATGCACTCACTTCTGCACAGTTTGTGCTTTTTCTTTTGTTGACATTATCACAGGATGCTCATGAAAACTGGACAATTCCAGTACTGAGTATGCCTACCTACATCCTTGCTGTACCTTGAGCACACTGGTATTTTTTACATTTTGGTGGGGATTGTCCTGCTATGACACTGTGTGGGGGTTGTAAAGTGCTGCTGTAACATTATTTACTGCTAGAATGTCTGGTTCTGTTATCACAGTCATGTAATGCAATTCCACAACAACTGCTGGTAAAGTTCCACAGAACAGGTTTTGTGTTATGGCATTCCGATCTTTCCTTTACATTCACACATTCTGATGCATGATATATATATTTCAGCAACAACCTGCTGTATATCTACTGTGGCCTAGTGGTACTTCATGCAGTCTAGTGTGTCCAAGGTCCGGGGTTCGAGACTGACAGTGGTGTTTTATTTTGCTGCTGAGCAGAACAAGGCCCCTCATATGCAGGGTGACTAAGGCACTTTTAAGCAGTTGTAAGTGGGTTTGCGCGGGTTTGCACGATGCTTACTACTGCTTTAAAGTGCTTACTCCCGCTAACCCCCACGCTCATTTCTTTGAAAGAAAAGAAAATGGGGAGATAGGAAAGTGTTGAAAAAGGGGCACAAAGAGGGAAAGACAGTAGGGAAACCAGCTCGGGATGTGCAGGATGGGTGTAGGGAAGGTTCATAGCTGCCCATTTCTTTAACAGCAACAGCTGTGCATATACTAGTAATTTAGAGAGAAATTTGAAACCTTCCACCCCTGAGAGAGGGGTGAGGACAATGAAGTATGTTGTACTGCCAATTGAATTTCAGTTTCTGTGTCCAGTGGACATTTGTGCAAAATAGGCAGCTATGTATGGGGCGTAATTTTTTTGTGAGAGCAGATTGCCCATTTTTCTTTTTTTTTCAGGTGAAAGTGGAATGTGGGGTAGGGGAAGTAGGTATATTTTGGGAGGTAGGTTGGGGAGGTAAACAGACAAGACAAACAAGATGAATACAGGGGCAGAATATGACACATGGGGTGGGTGAACACAATTGACGGGGAAGGATGTTTGGAAATCGCAAGCCCATGAGCCCACAGATGGCAACAGTGGAACTGAGATCCCTACCCATGGGCAGTCATCACTGCACCTTCACAGCCCAGATAGTGGCTGTGCTGGGGGCTGCGTAGGAGAGGCAGGCGGCTCACCAGTGAGTTGCGCCACTTTTGCCTTGAGCTGGCATAGAGGTTCAGCGACTGAACGCTCAATCTCCCTACTGACCACAGCCCGGACAGTTTGGAGGGTGATAGGTGGCCCTCCTCCAGCCACACTTGCAGGGGGGGACAAGCCCCATCCCCTGCAGCACTTCCACCTGAAGGTGGCACAGGTCCAATGGAGGAGGAGGTCCCAGGCTGGACACCAGACCTGCTGGTGCCAGGTGCCATCGCCAGCTGAGGTGGGACAGGTGGGTCCACTGGGACCGCCCTTCCCATACGTTCTGTGTTTAGGAGAATTTAATGACAATATGGGCTGGTAACAGCCAACAGCATTCCAAATTAGTTGTAACAGCATTCAGTAATATTCCCATTAACCCAACACACCAGAGTTCAAACAGTTGAACAGCAAGCATAACACATGCATATATAGAACAACAGTGGCCATTCCAACAGCATGCAGGATTGATTGGTGGCAACAGGCCACCAAGATTGTGGTGTTTGAACAGGGCACATGCATCAAAGTAAATGCAGATGTTTATAAACCAATAGGACATATGTCCCAACAAATGTTTTGAGATTACACATACCCATTGAGGTGTGGAATTGCATTGTTTATGCACATACAGTAGGGTGTAAAAAGATACCTCCATTAAAAACTTATATGTACTTATAGTTTACACTACATTCCTATTGACTGCAGGTATATATCCCCTACATGTATTATTACACTAGGCAATGTCCATTACGTTGTGAAATGTGTTTTGCTAGTTCCTTATATACCTGACCTCTATCTGACATACAAACTGTCCAGGATGCAGATGTTACTGCTGCGTATTTATATATTTTATTTATATTTATATGTCTACATATCTGGATGTGTTCAGGTGACCTTATCAGTTATATTTTAACAGCCCCCTACATTTCTAGCAGCACACTGACATTTCTGGTGAACACAATAACAAGCTACTCATGTGCCAGATTTACCTGTACATGCCAGCCTTGAAACAACAGTTGAGGACTGTATATATGCTTAAGAGATACTGGCACTCCCTTCATCCACTTTCTATGGGCCTACCCAATATGGGTTGTCAGCGCTTAATACAACACTACTATTTCTATACTGCAAGAGTACATCAACATTTCGAAGAAAGTGACACGGACACACTACAGGAGTTATACCTTTATTAATTACATTATACACTTTTCTAGTGGCTCTCTCATTTATTTGATATTACAGTGCATGCAGACATCTTATTCAAGATGTATTATACCTTCATTTATGGTTTACAACACTCTTTTTCAGGCTCTCTCACTTATTTTACATAACAGTACATGCAGAGAGGTTATTCAAGCCTTATCATACCTTCATTATTGGGCTACGACACTTTTTGTCAGGCTCTCTCACTTATTTTATATAACAGTACATGCAGGAAAATTACTAACCTGACTGGTGGCGCAGCCTTAGCAGCCTATTTGTATAGGGTTGCTGATTCGCAGCACAGACACCTGCAGCTATGAAGTAAATGAAGTGATATTGAGACATATACCTATCCATACTATAGACTACACTAGCAATTTTTACATACTTCATTCCATGGCTACCTACACAGTAGTGGGGCATTTTGCATCCCACGGGCCTCCTGTATCCATTGGTTCAGTTGGTCCTGCTTGCGTCTCTTCAGGTCTGCATGGTGGTGTCTAACCTGCTCACCAGTCTGAGGGACGCCTGTGGCACTGGTGAGTTCATGTGTGAGACGGTTCCAGGCTTTTGCTTTGTATTCCGTGCCCTGGAACTGGCCCTGCAGGAGTCTAGCATCATGATGATGGATGAGGAGCCAAACCATCACTTTTGACTCCTCAATGCCCCACCGTTGCGCGCGGAAGTGAGACCCCTCTCCGATACAAGCCATTTCTGCCTGCAGATGGGAGCTACAACCAGTTATGGCAAGTATTCCCGCTTATGGAGCTTAAATATGCCTCATTTCCCGCACTTATTTGTGATTGGCCGGATTTGAAAATTCTCAGCTGTGTGCACACCTGCTTAGCACTGGGTAGACTTTGATTAATATGTATATGTGTGTTGACAATCCATGAACATCAAATACTGTCATGGCTTAGTGGATCAGTACTGTGATTATAATGCACACTATCCCGGGTTCGAGACCTGTCATTGCTTTTTATTTTACTACTGGCCTGACCGGTAGGGGGTGTGGCTGTGTTTAGCCGACTTTGCTCAACTTTGCCCAATGTTGCTCTATGCTTACCGACGTTGCTCAATGATGCCTGACATTGTCCGCCGTTACCCGACGTTGCGCTAGTTAGCACGGTGCACAGCTACGCGCAAAACATGTTTTGTTTGCGCTAGTTGACACAATGCGCAGCTCCGCACAAAGCTATTGCGCTCGTTAAAGCACTGCTAAGTTATGAGCAATTATACTTAAATATGCTTAGTACTGGTAAACTTTGCTTAGCAGTGCTTCACACTGCTTAACATACATTACGTATGACTTTATCAGTATGCATGTCCATTTCACCTTCATATATATATATATATATATATATATATATATATATATATATATATATTTATATAAAATATCGTTCACTACCACATAGGCCATTTCAATGCATTGTACTAATATTTAAAAGGTAAATGTCAGGAATTAATTTTATGCACAGATTTACTACAGAAAATGGGAAAGGGAGTGGTGGGACTCGAACCCGGGAATGCCTCCTCTATGTGCAAAGGCTCTACCACTACACTATTGCTATTTGGTTTAATTTGCATATAAGTAGTTTATTATCCTTTTCGATGTCTGAACTGCTAACTGTAGCTAAGCAACGGGTAAACCCGCACACACACACGCAAATACGGGCAGCTATACCGGGAATGAGAAAAAAAATGGTTTTACATTTTATTATATTTGTACACGGTTTTGGAATGTGGGGGAGAGTTGTGTTGGAGATTTACACATTTGAGCGGACTCGCTCATGTCTGGTGGCATTTGCTGTTTAGGCACTTGCAGGGGCGTGGATATTTGGACTGCCCGGCAGTCTGACACGCCCCCTGCACCCTTGCATGCTCTGTGTTAGCCTTAGAGGTGAGTCAGCACACCCTCATGCATATGCATGACACACTGATGTCATACTCTTAGACTGCAGTCTCTGAGTAAGACTTAGTTTGTCTTACATGGAGGATTAGTGAATCCCGGCCATAGTCTTTAGCAATCCCCCCCAAAAATCAAAACTCATTACAATCTGTATCATTAAATATGTAGTCTGGCTACATTTCATTAGATATCACAAAACCAGATGTCTCTAAACATTATCAACATTACCCACTCAGAAATACAGAAAATTAAAAAAAATGAATTGCCATATGATTTTGCATCTTGTTAATCATATTCATATGTCAGACAGCAATGTTATGACTTCTGCATAAGTGAAGGATGTTGCACATTCGTAGTTGTAGCTCCATTCTACTATTTTTCTTTTTAAAACTCCAAAAGGCATGATGGCACGTCTTGTGTCTGTTAGCTTTACATGTTGAGCATCACTTCTAATGACTTTGTTATTCAAAAGAAAAAAATCATGCTACCAGCTGCAGTGGGAGGCATCAGTCCTTGGAAATAAGGAAAAAACATTTTTAAAACAAGTCACTTTCTATCTACTAGCTATTGACATGCAGAAGAAGAACACTCACTTTTAATAATGGGTCTGTCTTTCATGCAAACAGAGTAAGGATCTCTGAGGATAAATAATTCATGGTGCTTAGAGCTCCCAGAGAATAAATATGTTACTGCTCTGTTTTTTCCCCTTTCACTTCAAAAGATGACATCCTTGAAGGAAACACAAACATTGCAGTATGCTTATTGATGAAAATATACACTGTGTTTTGTTTATCAAGGGAGAGTCTACAAAATTTACATACATCACCGAGACATTTTCCCCTTCAGGCAGCTACTTTTGCTACTTTCAAGATACCCACAAGGCATATCATTGCATCAACATAACATCAAGCACAGATATTATTCACATCCCTGTACACACACACACACACACACACACACACACACACACACACACACACACACACACACACACACACACACACACAGACTTGCATCACAGCTGATACAATTTTAAACATGGCTTATTCATTACAACTAGAAAGACAATCAGTTGTGTGCCATTGTTAAGTACTTAACATGGCATTTCTCATTAAAAGCCAGTTACAGTAATAGTTTAAAATAGGTAAGGGCAGATTGTCATATAACCCACATTATATACCTAGCAATTTGTGAAGTTTGTTCAAGTTATTACATTGGAAAGACTAATAGACAGCTGAGATTTAGAATAAGGAAGCATCTTTTAGGTATTAAAAATAGAGATGCAAACAATGCCTTAGCCAAACACATAGTGAAGAATGGGGAAACACATACTTTCACATTTATTGCAGTGGAAATAGTTAATGAAAATGAGAGAGGGGGTGATCATGTTAATAAAACAGAGACATCAGAAGCACGATGGATAATACGATTACAAGCAGATCGGGGTAGTGGTCTTAATGACAGAGTGCCCTTCAAACCCATTCTTAAGAATAGGGGTACAACTAAATAAAGTAGTTATATACAGATACATCTTGCCACAATGTCATTAGACGCACAAGGCTGTTAGTATTTATAACACATTTTATTACAAAAATATGGGTATACATAGGTAATGTAGCATTATATGGACACATTATGTGACATATATGTATTTGGATTTTCAGTATATAATTAATTTTTATGTAATTAATTTCTAGTAATAAACTGATTTTAGAATATGTGTTAAAGTATTAATTTTATATAATTTGTATATAATTGTATTAATTTTGATTTATTTATTTTTTGATATTTTTTTAAAAAAAGTCATATGAAGAGACAATTCCTTATGCATGTGCATACATATACTAGCTGTGATACCTTTAAGAAAAATGGGAGGGACATTTGTTGAATTAGGAATGCTTTAATTGTTTTTTATATAAAAGCATACAATGAAGTTATAATTTATTGTAAGGTCTGAGGAACAGGATGTAATGTCCATGAAAGCGCTAACCTAATATATTATTTAGATTTTTATCTGAATTTACTTGGATTTCTTCCTGGATTTTCTCTTGGATATGTTGTTAAGCTGAGCTCCTACATTTTGTGTATGAACCCTGGAAGTTTTTTGTGTTGCTGTAGTTTCAAATAAATATACACTATGTTATCTAAAAGATCAAGCCTGGATGAAATATAATTAGATGTAAGTAAGACTCACATACAGAAGCAAGCCAATGTTGATTAAAAAAATATTGTGCTTTCAGAAGGGTTGGTGTCATCACTTTCTCATTTTATCAAACCAAAGTTCACAATATCACAAAGGCATACTCCAGTTGCTTTCAATGCAGTCAAAAGAGCAAATAATTTAACAGTGGTAGTATTATAAACAACTAGGAAAGTGTACTTGGTGATGTTTATCACTGTGGGGATGACTCTAACCTTTTATTTTAAAAAGTGGCACTTTGTGTCTTAAATTGAGTAGCATAAAGTTTAACTGACTTTTGTGAGTTCACAGTTTTGTGATGACTTTCAGAGTTCTGTGAATATTTAGCTCTTTTCTCACAATTTTAAATCTTCTACTTTTTTATTTATTTACTTCACTTACTTGTTAACTGGTTAAATTAACTTGTTTAAACTGGATTCTTGCCTACCATTATATAGGTCACAAAAGTCAAGGGTAAAGGCACAATATATGGGCAGGCAGGTTAGAGTAGCTAGTCAACCAGCATTTCTTTTTTTTCTTTTTGAGGTGGGAGAGAAGTAAAATGGAGCACATGGAAAAAAAAACACATGAAGGCATGGGGAAAATATTCA